>NC_091373.1:20832101-21092178 GCF_038502225.1 Cherax quadricarinatus
ACCAGCCCCTTGCTCCCGGCATTTTAGTCGCCTCTTACGACACGCATGGATTACGGAGGAAGAATTCTGTTCCACTTCCCCATGGAGATTATCACTATCTACCAACATCATTATCACTCTCTACCACTATCACAATCACTACCACCCTCCACCACCATCACTACCACACTCTACAACCATCACCACCACCATTGAATTCTAACATGTTTCTTGCCTTCTTTATCAAAGGGCTGGCACTCCGAACTTTCTTTGGCCCCATGGTGGCTTACTTAGTAGTCACCCTTAATAAACAAGCACAAAAAACAATCGATTATTACAAAATGTTTCGGATGAACACGCAGAGTATTGCTCACTGAACAAGTGACAGAGGCAGACTGCATCACATACGTGTGAGCGGCTGCATAACGGGCGGGTGGACGCGTTTGATACGGACAATTTCCAAGTGGGGGTATGAAACCCGAGGTAAGATTTCGCCCCAAAAAGCGGTCGAAATCCAAGCTGTATGATATCTGCATTGGACAAAATCCGGGGTTCCACTGTACATAGATTATCATACATAACAGCATATGTGTAGATAACCTAGGATAGCCCCAAAAAGTCAGACAAAGTGACTTATTTCCATTGGGGTCCTTTTATTTCCATTGGGGTATATAATATGGCATACACTTACCATCCGATTTATGACCTGCTCGAAATACATCCACTCGACTTACGACCATGTTTTTTATGCCAAATTTCTGGGAAATAAACAACTGTTGGTGTTTTACACAGCGTTTCTCCTAAACTTTACAGTATAAAATACAGTACTAACAGCATAAAAAGTAAAGTAAAAAATGAAATACCAAAATAAAACAATAAAATAAAATCATTACAAAAGCGTGATGTTGATATTCAGTAGTAAGGTTCGACTTACGTCCATTTTGACTTACGACCGGTTAGTCGGAACCAAGCTTGGTCGTAAGTCAGATAGTACCTGTATATTATTCATTTTGGCATCTTTATTACAGTTCTAGGGTATTTATTGTGTTTCTGATATCAATTTGGAATAAATGTGATAGATAACCTTTATTACTAATATTAGTGTAATTACACAACATTTTACATGATGATTCACCAGATACTGAAGGCTCCTGCTGGCCTCTTCCTCGCTCCTATAGCTCCTCCTACTGTGTAACGATGTTAGATGGTGAATTTAATATTATTTTTTTTTTATTATCACACTGGCCGATTCCCACCAAGGCAGGGTGGCCCGAAAAAGAAAAACTTTCACCATCATTCACTCCATCACTGTCTTGCCAGAAGGGTGCTTTACACTACAGTTTTTAAACTGCAACATTAACACCCCTCCTTCAGAGTGCAGGCACTGTACTTCCCATCTCCAGGACTCAAGTCCGGCCTGCCGGTTTCCCTGAACCCTTTCATAAATGTTACTTTGCTCACACTCCAACAGCACGTCAAGTATTAAAAACCATTTGTCTCCATTCACTCCTATCAAACACGCTCACGCATGCCTGCTGGAAGTCCAAGCCCCTCGCACACAAAACCTCCTTTACCCCCTTCCTCCAACCTTTCCCAGGCTGACCCCTACCCCGCCTTCCTTCCACTACAGACTGATACACTCTTTAAGTCATTCTGTTTCGCTCCATTCTCTCTACATGTCCGAACCACCTCAACAACCCTTCCTCAGCCCTCTGGACAAAAGTTTTGGTAATCCCACACCTCCTCCTAACTTCCAAACTACGAATTCTCTGCATTATATTCACACCACACATTGCCCTCAGACATGACATCTCCACTGCCTCCAGCCATGATTCACCTCATCTTTCATAGACCCATCCGCTGACACGTCCACTCCCAAATATCTGAATACATTCACCTCCTCCATACTCTCTCCCTCCAATCTGATATCCAATCTTTCATCACCTAATCTTTTTGTTATCCTCATAACCTTACTCTTTCCAGTATTCACTTTTAATTTTCTTAGACAAAAATTAAAATTTTTTTAAAAAAATCTGAAAAAATTCTGAAAATTCACTGCATGTTCAGAAGAATATTACTCACCACGTCATAATTTTTTTAAAATGACTATAATTCTATGTAGAAACATGATACAAAGATGATACTTATACCAAAATGTTGCCAGATTCTTAAGCTAGTTTTCTGTAAGCTTAACTCGTTGTGTGTGTATTTTATTTTTTGTTTTCTGTAATACGGTGGAACCTCCACTTGCGAGCGCATCCACGTGCGAGTTTTTCCAAATACAAGCAGTCGATCGGTCGATTTTTTGCTTCCATACGAGAGCGAAATTTCCACAAGTGAACGGGCCTCAAGGGAGGTTCCTTGATGCTGGTGAGGGGGCTCTTGCTCATGATCTAGGGAATTGGATCTCATTTGTTTGTTGGACTATCTTATTTCAACTTGGGCAATATATAATGGAAAGATGCTTCTTAACGTACACCAAAAATGAAAGATATCGGACCATAAATAATGGAGTTAACTTCTCAGCAATTAGCCCCCTTAGCAGTGTTTTCGTATGGTTTTTATGGTTTTATTCTCATTTTTTTGGCCTCATTTGATAGAATGGAAGATATATCACAGAAACAGATATGATTTTGATTAGTTTCATGATGAAAAGTACCTTGAAATTGAGCTTAAAGTAGCAGAAACGTTCGATTCTTAGGCGATGTTCAAGAGTAAACAAATGACATCACTGTCCATTCCAATATGCAGTCATGAATGGGTTAACATTATTTATACAATTATTACAGTAATGCAGTACTCTGCATAACAGTAAATCTTCTATTTTTTATGTGAAAAGAAATTACAAATTATTTATATTGTACAGGTCCGCCATCACAAAACCGGCAATCAGTTATTCGGTTCCTTCAGTTATTCGGCACTAATTTTGGCTAGCATAATTTCAAATTTCCAGGGTCGCCACACCAACCTGCTGGTACTGTTTGGTGGCGCTACTTGCTGCATAAGTCATTCCAATTTCTTTTTCTCCATTTATTGTTTTAACCTGCTTACTTTTAGCCCTAGCCATGGTTTCAATGAATAAAAGAAATGCTTCTCATTATGTAAAGCACCTACACAGTACATTATCCATTAAAGATAAGGTGGCTTTGAAGCCACTGTCAGTTGCCATGAGCTCAGTCTCATGAAGCAGGAGAATATGTTTTATTATTATGCTAATATCAACACTACAGCTTATTTGCCTATCATAATTGATCTAATATGACATAAGAAACAATATAAATAACATAAAACATGTTAAATACTCCAGAATGAATATTATTTGGCATAACACCGAGCAGTTCGACAGAGTTATGAAGAGGATATGGTAAACAAATACCATTCTCCTATCCTTGTCTTGGAGACTTGTACATGTATTAGAGAAAACAGAGCATAGCACAGGGCTATGATATACACTCGTACTCCGCTATAAACATGAAACAAAAAAGTTATTTTCTCTCTATGGATTATCACACATAGCAGCATATGTGTAGAGAACCTAGGATAACCCCAAAAAAGTCAACGTGGCTTATTTTTAGTACCTGGCTTGGGTTAGCCATATATGATTTTTGGTAAATATTCGATTCCCAGCCAGGGTAGAAACATTAGGCGTGTTTCTTTACACCTGTTGTCTATGTTTACCCATCAGTAAATGGGTACTTGGGTGTTAGTCGACTAGTGTGGGTGTTATCCTGGGACACTGACCTAATTTTCTTGAAATACTCAGCATAACAAGTGCCTTTCTATACAGTAGTATGTCACTGATGTCAGCTAGGACTGTATACCTTGCCTTCTCCTCGCTGCAACATTCATCACCCACGCTTCACACCCATATAAGAGCGTTGGTAAAACTATACTCTCATACATTCCCCTCTTTGCCTCCAAGGACAAAGTTCTTTGTCTCCACAGACTCCTAAGTGCACCACTCACTCTTTTTCCCTCATCAATTCTATGATTCACCTCATCTTTCATAGACCCATCCGCTGACACGTCCACTCCCAAATATCTGAATACGTTCACCTCCTCCATACTCTCTCCCTCCAATCTGATATTCAATCTTTCATCACCTAATCTTTTTGTTATCCTCATAACCTTACTCTTTCCTGTATTCACCTTTAATTTTCTTCTTTTGCACACCCTACCAAATTCATCCACCAATCTCTGCAACTTCTCTTCAGAATCTCCCAAGAGCACAGTGTCATCAGCAAAGACCAGCTGTGACAACTCCCACTTTGTGTGTGATTCTTTATCTTTTAACTCCACGCCTCTTGCCAAGACCCTCGCATTTACTTCTCTTACAACCCCATCTATAAATATATTAAACAACCACGGTGACATCACACATCCTTGTCTAAGGCCTACTTTTACTGGGAAAAAATTTCCCTCTTTCCTACATACTCTAACTTGAGCCTCACTATCCTCGTAAAAACTCTTCACTGCTTTCAGTAACCTACCTCCTACACCATACACTTGCAACATCTGCCACATTGCCCCCCTATCCACCCTGTCATACGCCTTTTCCAAATCCATAAATGCCACAAAGACCTCTTTAGCCTTATCTAAATACTGTTCACTTATATGTTTCACTGTAAACACCTGGTCCACACACCCCCTACCTTTCCTAAAGCCTCCTTGTTCATCTGCTATCCTATTCTCCGTCTTACTCTTAATTCTTTCAATTATAACTCTACCATACACTTTACCAGGTACACTCAACAGACTTATCCCCCTATAATTTTTGCACTCTCTTTTATCCCCTTTGCCTTTATACAAAGGAACTATGCATGCTCTCTGCCAATCCCTAGGTACCTTACCCTCTTCCATACATTTATTAAATAATTGCAACAACCACTCCAAAACTATATCCCCACCTGCTTTTAACATTTCTATCTTTATCCCATCAATCCGGCTGCGTTACCCCCTTTCATTTTACCTACTGCCTCACGAACTTCCCCACACTCACAACTGGCTCTTCCTCACTCCTACAAGATGTTATTCCTCCTTGCCCTATACACGAAATCACAGCTTCCCTATCTTCATCAACATTTAACAATTCCTCAAAATATTCCTTCCATCTTCCCAATACCTCTAACTCTCCATTTAATAACGCTCCTCTCCTATTTTTAACTGACAAATCCATTTGTTCTCTAGGCTTTCTTAACTTGTTAATCTCACTCCAAAACTTTTTCTTATTTTCAACAAAATTTGTTGATAACATCTCACCCACTCTCTCATTTGCTCTCTTTTTACATTGCTTCACCACTCTCTTAACTTCTCTCTTTTTCTCCATATACTCTTCCCTCCTTGCATCACTTCTACTTTGTAAAAACTTCTCATATGCTAACTTTTTCTCCCTTACTACTCTCTTTACATCATCATTCCACCAATCGCTCCTCTTCCCTCCTGCACCCACTTTCCTGTAACCACAAACTTCTGCTGAACACTCTAACACTACATTTTTAAACCTACCCCATACCTCTTCGACCCCATTGCCTATGCTCTCATTAGCCCATCTATCCTCCAATAGCTGTTTATATCTTACCCTAACTGCCTCCTCTTTTAGTTTATAACCTTCACCTCTCTCTTCCCTGATGCTTCTATTCTCCTTGTATCCCATCTACCTTTTACTCTCAGTGTAGCTACAACTAGAAAGTGATCTGATATATCTGTGGCCCCTCTATAAACATGTACATCCTGAAGTCTACTCAACAGTCTTTTATCTACCAATACATAATCCAACAAACTACTGTCATTTCTCCCTACATCATATCGTGTATACTTATTTATACATGTACGTGTAGTAAATAGAGATATTATTATTATTATTCTTATTCTTTCAACACACCGGCCGTATCCCACCGAGGCGGGGTGGCCCAAAAGGAAAAACGAAAGTTTCTCCGTTTACATTTAGTAATATATACAGGAGAAGAGGTTACTAGCCCCTTGCTCCCGGCATTTTAATCGCCTCTTACAACACGCATGGCTTACGGAGGAAGAATTCTGTTCCACTTCCCCATGGAGGTAAGAGGAAATAAACAAGAACAAGAACTACTAAGAAAAATGGAAGAAAACCCAGAGGGGTGTGTATATACATATATGCTTGTACATGTATGTGTAGTGTGACCTAAGTGTAAGTAGAAGTAGCAAGATGTACCTGAAACCTTGTATGTTTATGAGACAGAAAAATGGACACCAGCAATCCTACCATCATGTAAAACAATTACAGGTTTCCGTTTTACACTCACTTGGCAGGACGGTAGTACCTCCCCGGGCGGTTGCTGTCTACCAACCTACTACCTAGGATTATTATTATTATTATTATTATTATTATTATTATTATAATATTATCATTATTTTCTCAGTTGTTTGTTGGGTTATCTTATTCAAACTTGGGCAATATATGATGGAAAGATACTTCTTCACGTACACCAAAAATGAAAGAAATCAGACCATAAATAGCGGAGTTCACTTCTCAGCCATTAGCGGCCACTTTGCGGTATACAGTGGACCCCCGCATACCGTTGGCCTTACATAACGTTAAATCCGCATACCGATACATTTTATCACTAAGATTTTGCCTCGCATACCGCTAAAAAACCCGCTCAACGCTGTTCGTCCGAGACGCGTCTAATATGCGGCCTTAGCCAGCCTCACATGTTCCGCCGGTGGCATTGTTTACCAGCCAGCCTCCACGGTAACATCCAAGCATACAATCGGAACATTTCGTATTATTACAGTGTTTTTGGTGATTTTATCTGCAAAATAAGTGACCATGGGCCCCAAGAAAGCTTCTAGTGCCAACCCTACAGGAATAAGGGTGAGAATTACTATAGAGATGAAGAAAGAGATCATTGATAGGTATGAAAGTGGAGTCGTGTCTCCGAGCTGGCCAGGTTGTACACAAAACCCCAGTCAACCATCGCTACTATTGTGGGCAACAAAAAGGCAATCAAGGAAGCTGTTCTTGCCAAAGGTTCAACTGTGTTTTCGAAACAGAGATCGCAAGTGATGGAAGATGTTGAGAGACTCTTATTGGTGTGGATAAATGAAAAACAGATAGCAGAAGATAGCATCTCTCAAGTGATCATAAGTGAAAAGGCTAGGAAGTTGCATGAGGATTTAATTAAAAAAATGCCTGCAACTAGTGATGATGTGAGTGAATTTAAGGCCAGCAAAGGTTGGTTAGAGAGATTTAAGAAGCGTAGTGGCATACATAGTGTGATAAGGCATGGTGAGGCTGCCAGTTCGGACCAAAAAAAGCTGAAAAATATGTGCAGGAATTCAAGGAGTACATAGACAGTGAAGGACTGAAACCTGAACAAGTGTTTAATTGTGATGAAACAGGCCTGTTTTGGAAGAAAATGCCAAGCAGGACCTACATTACTCAGGAGGAAAAGGCACTCCCAGGACATAAGCCTATGAAAGACAGGCTTACTCTGTTGATGTGTTTCAATGCTAGTGGTAATTGCAAAGTGAAGCCTTTATTAGTGTATCACTCAGAAACTCCCAAAGTGTTCAGGCAAAAGAATATCCTCAAGGCTAATTTGTGAGTGCTGTGGAGGGCAAACAGTAAGGCATGGGTCACTAGGGACTTTTTCTATGACTGGTTACACCAAGCATTTGCCCCCACTGTGAAAAATTACCTAACTGAAAAGAAATTAGACCTTAAGTGCCTCCTGGTGTTAGACAATGCCCCTGGTCATCCTACAGACGTGGCAGAGCGACTTTATGGAGACGAAGTTCATTAAGGTGAAGTTTTTGCCTCCTAATACCACTCCTCTCCTGCAGCCCATGGACCAGCAGGTTATTGCAAACTTCAAAAAACTGTACACAAAAGCTCTGTTTGAAAGGTGCTTTGTAGTGACCTCAGAAACTCGACTGACTCTAAGAGAGTTTTGGAGAGATCACTTTAATATCCTCAATTGTGTAAACCTTATAGGTAAGGCTTGGGAGGGAGTGACTAAGAGGACCTTGAACTCTGCTTGGAAGAAACTGTGGCCAGAATGTGTAGACCAAAGGGATTTTGAAGGATTTGAGGCTAACCCTGAGAGGAGTATGCCAGTTGAGAAATCAACTGTGGCATTGGGGAAGTCCTTGGGGTTGGAGGTTAGTGGGGATGATGTGGAAGAGTTGGTGGAGGAGGACAATGAAGAACTAACCACTGATGAGCTGCTAGATCAACTTCAACAGCAAGAGGCCAGACCTGAGGAAAGTGGTTCGGAGGAGGGGAGAGAGAAATTGAAGAAGTTGCCTACTACAAAGATTAAGGGAATCTGTGCAATGTGGCTGAAAGTGCAAACCTTTATGGATGAAAATCACCCTCACACAGCTATTGCAAGCCGTGCTGGTGACTATTACACTGACAATGTTGTGAAACACTTTAGGAAAGTCATAAAGGACAGATATGTTGTGCGACAGAAGTCCAGTGACTCTGAAGCTGGTCCTAGTGGCATTAAAAGAAGAAGGGAAGTAACCCCAGAAAAGGACTTGACACCTCAAGTCTTAATTGTGCATGCCTTTTTCAGTTTGTGTGTATTAAAATTAATATTTCATGTGGTAAAAATGTTTTTTTTCATACTTTGGGGTGTCTTGCATGGATTAATTTGATTTCCATTATTTCTTATGGGGAAAATTCATCCGCATAACGATAATTTCGCATAACAATGAGCTCTCATGAACGGATTAATATCGTTATGCGGGGGTCCACTGTATTTTTGTATGGTTGTTATGGTTATATTCTCATTTTTTCAGTCTCATTTGATAGAATGAAAGATATATTACAGAAATAGATATGATTTTGATTGCTTTCATGATGAAAAGTACCTTGAAATTGTGCTCACAGTAGCAAAAATGTTCTATTCTTTAGCGAAGCTCAAGAGTAAACAAATGACGTCACTGTCCAATACCTGTCTGCCTGCCAGTCTAAATTTCAGTATTGAGTCAAGAATGGATTGACATTATTTATACAATTATTACAATAATGCAGTACTCTGCATAACAGTAAATCTTCTATTTTTTTTTTTGTGAATAAAAATTCCAAATGGTAAGAAAGAGTAATATAAGAGGGGCCTGTAGCCGTGACTAATGAACAGAGAAAATGTTATTTCAGTGCCAGGAATGTCTGCATTGTTTATTCTGGACCCTATTTTGAAATTGGCATCTGTTGAAATTTGTGTGAAATCGGCCAAATTGCCAATTTCTGACCACTTTATTGGGTAGTTGAAATAAGTGAATGGGCAGTTTCTTGTACTCAGTTAACAGACTAGAAGTAAATAAGTTTATTCAGGTATACACAAATACAGTTACATAGATTATCATACATAGCAGTGTATGTATAGAGAACCTAGGATAACCCAGAAAAGTCAGACAAAGTGACTTATTTCCAGTACCTGGCTTGGGCTTGCCATATATGATTTTTGGTAAATATTTTTTTCTCGGTTGTTTGTTGGGCTATCTCATTGAAACTTGGGCAATGTATGATGGAAAGATGCTTCCTAACGTACAACAAAAATAAAAAAGACGGACGAAAAATAAGGGAGTTCGCTTCTCAGCCATTAGCCGCCTCTTTGCAGTATATTTTCGTATTGTTTTTATGGTTGTATTCTCATTTTTTGGACTCAATTGATAGAATGGATGATATATTACAGAAATAGATATGATTTTGATTGCTTTCATGATGAAAAGTACCTGGAAATTGAGCTCAAAGTAGCGGAAATGTTCGATTTTTGCCGATGTTCAATGAACTGTGTAAGTCAAGTTGGTTAATTTTATTAAGTGTATTCTAACCTAACCACTCTGTAATTCGGCAAACTCAGTAATCTGGCACACTACAAGTCGGAATGATGCCGGATTTGTGATGGAGGACCTGTAATAATAATAATAATAATAATAATAATAATAATAATAATAATAATAATAATAATAATAATAATAATAATAATAATATTAATAATAATAATAATAATACATATAATAATAATAGTATAATAATATACATTTTCATTCTTTTTTTTTATTATCATACTGGCCGATTCCCACCAGGGCAGGGTGGCCCGAAAAAGAAAAACTTTCGATATCATTCACTCCATCACTGTCTTCCCAAAAGGGTGCTTTACACTACAGTTTTTAAACTGCAACATTAACACCCCTCCTTCAGAGTGCAGACACTGTACTTCCCATCTCCAGGACTCAAGTCTGGCCTGCTGGTTCCCCTGAGCCCCTTCATAAATGTTACTTTGCTCACACTCCAACAGCACGTCAAGTATTAAAAACCATTTGTCTCCGTTCACTCCTGTCAAACACGCTCACGCATGCCTGCTGGAAGTCCAAGCCCCTCGCACACAAAACCTCCTTTACCCCCTCCCTCCAACCTTTCCTAGGCTGACCCCTACCCTGCCTTCCTTCCACTACAGACTGATACACTCTTGAAGTCATTCTGTTTCGCTCCATTCTCTCTACATGTCCGAACCACCTCAACAACCCTTCCTCAGCCCTCTGGACAACAGTTTTGGTAATCCCGCACCTCCTCCTAACTTCCAAACTACAAATTCTCTGCATTATATTCACACCACACATTGCCCTCAGACATGACATCTCCACTGCCTCCAGCCTTCTCCTCGCTGCAACATTCATCACCCATGCTTCACACCCATATAAGAGCGTTGGTAAAACTATACTCTCATACATTCCCCTCTTTGCCTCCAAGGACAAAGTTCTTTGTCTCCACAGACTCCTAAGTGCACCACTCACCCTTTTCCCCTCATCAATTCTATGATTCACCTCATCTTTCATAGACCCATCCGCTGACATGTCCACTCCTAAATACCTGAATACATTCACCTCCTCCATACCCTCTCCCTCCAATCTGATATCCAATCTTTCATTACCTAATCTTTTTGTTATCCTCATAACCTTACTCTTTCCTGTATTCACTTTTAATTTTCTTCTTTTGCATACCCTACCAAATTCATCCACCAATCTCTGCAACTTCTCTTCAGATTCTCCATAGAGCACAGTGTCATCAGCAAAGAGCAACTGTGACAACTCCCACTTTATGTGTGATTCTTTATCTTTTAACTCCACGCCTCTTGCCAAGACCCTCGCATTTACTTCTCTTACAACCCCATCTATAAATATATTAAACAACCACGGTGACATCACACATCCTTGTCTAAGGCCTACTTTTTCTGGGAAATAATTTCCCTCTTTCCTACATACTCTAACTTGAGCCTCACTATCCTCGTAAAAACTCTTCACTGCTTTCAGTAACCTACCTCCTACACCATACACCTGCAACATCTGCCACATTGCCCCCCTATCCACCCTGTCATACGCCTTTTCCAAATCCATAAATGCCACAAAGACCTCTTTAGCCTTATCTAAATACTGTTCACTTATGTGTTTCACTGTAAACACCTGGTCCACACACCCCCTACCTTTCCTAAAGCCTCCTTGTTCATCTGCTATCCTATTCTCCATCTTACTCTTAATTCTTTCAATAATAACTCTACCATACACTTTACCAGGTACACTCAACAAACTTATCCCCCTATGCTTTTTGCACTCTCTTTTGTCCCCTTTGCCTTTATACAAAGGAACTATGCATGCTCTCTGCCAATCCCTAGGTACCTTACCCTCTTCCATACATTTATTAAATAATTGCACCAACCACTCCAAAACTATATCCCCACCTGCTTTTAACATTTCTATCTTTATCCCATCAATCCCGGCTGCCTTACCCCCTTTCATTTTACCTACTGCCTCACGAACTTCCCCCACACTCACAACTGGCTCTTCCTCACTCCTACAAGATGTTGTTCCTCCTTGCCCTATACACGAAATCACAGCTTCCCTATCTTCATCAACATTTAACAATTCCTCAAAATATTCCCTCCATCTTCCCAATACCTCTAACTCTCCATTTAATAACTCTCCTCTCCTATTTTTAACTGAGAAATCCATTTGTTGTCTAGGCTTCCTTAACTTGTTAATCTCACTCCAAAACTTTTTCTTATTTTCAACAAAATTTGTTGATAACATCTCACCCACTCTCTCATTTGCTCTCTTTTTACATTGCTTCACCACTCTCTTAACCTCTCTCTTTTTCTCCATATACTCTTCCCTCCTTGCATCACTTCTACTTTGTAAAAACTTCTCACATGCTAACTTTTTCTCCCTTACTACTCTCTTTACATCATCATTCCACCAATCGCTCCTCTTCCCTCCCGCACCCACCTTCCTGTAACCACAAACTTCTGCTGAACACTCCAACACTACATTTTTAAAGCTACCCCATACCTCTTCGACCCCATTGCCTATGCTCTCTTTAGCCCATTTATCCTCCAATAGCTGTTTATATCTTACCCTAACTGCCTCCTCTTTTAGTTTATAAACCTTCACCTCTCTCTTCCCTGATGCTTCTATTCTCCTTGTATCCCATCTACCTTTTACTCTCAGTGTAGCTATAACTAAAAAGTGATCTGATATATCTGTGGCCCCTCTATAAACATATACATCCTGAAGTCTACTCAACAGTCTTTTATCTACCAATACATAATCCAACAAACTACTGTCATTTCGCCCTACATCATATCTTGTATACTTATTTATCCTCTTTTTCTTAAAATATGTATTACCTATAACTAAACCCCTTTCTATACAAAGTTCAATCAAAGGGCTCCCATTATCATTTACACCTGGCACCCCAAACTTACTTACCACACCCTCTCTAAAAGTTTCTCCTACTTTAGCATTCAGGTCCCCTACCACAATTATATATATAGAGTAAAGGCATACGAAAAGAATATTTTTCTACAGTTATCCCCCAGTTTGACTAGAGAAAACGTAATTCTTCCGACACTACCTACATAGCTTCTTGGTAAACAAATCTCATATTTACGTCAATTTTTATTCTGTGAGTGTATGTAACATGTTTATATGCTATGTAATGGGTTTCATATATAATTTTGAGGAAAATATCATAGATGGATTAATGAAAATGCCTATATTGATGTAAAATAAGACATTTAGTGTGCCAAAGAGTGGTTATTATTACGTAGTATTGGTGTCATGAGTAGAGAAAGACTTAGCGATTTTAATTTGTACCTGCACACCAGCACAGTGTGTAAGTATATTTAAGTACAGGTACACTTAAGTATAATTATCATAGTACATATAAAATATGCAGTAACTTTAAAACACTTGAAATTTTGGAAAGTTTCCTGACATAATAGATGAGGTCACGGAAAATGTAAACAAACCAGGTGGGGGGGGTGCCGTATTTGAAAGACCGCTTGCCGTATAGCAAATTTTGGTCATAATTTGACATCGCCATATTAGCAGAACACCATAAGGTGAAACGCCGAAAAGCGGGGCCTTACTGTATATAATAATAATTATAATAATAGACGGCTTCAAAAGGCCGTCACTAGATGGTAGCGTTTACCACAACAAAGCGGGAGTGGTTGTGGCTACCTACACCTTTTACATAATGACATATTTTCTTCATTCTATGTATATTTTATTCAGGTTTCTATGTTATTTATACTGTTTATTATGTCAAATTAGATGAATTGTGATAGATAAATAAGCAGTATAGATGATATTAGCGAAATTATTCAAGGAGTATTTTGTCTGGTCTCCAGACAAACTCTCATCCTCCGATGATATCACTACATGAATGACATATTTTATTCATTCTAGAGTATATATCAGGTTTCTGTGTTATTTATATTGTTTATTATGTCATATTAGATGAATTGTGAAAGATAAATAAGCCGATCTGTTGGAGTGTGAGCAGGGTAATATTTAGTGAAGGGATTCAGGGAAACCGGTTATGTTCATATAGTCGGACTTGAGTCCTGGAAATGGGAAGTACAATGCCTGCACTTTAAAGGAGGGGTTTGGGATATTGGCAGTTTGGAGGGATATGTTGTGTATCTTTATACGTATATGCTTCTAAGCTGTTGTATTCTGAGCACCTCTGCAAAAGCAGTGATAATGTGCGAGTGTGGTGAAAGTGTTGAATGATGATGAAAGTATTTTCTTTTTGGGGATTTTCTTTCTTTTTTGGGTCACCCTGCCTCGGTGGGAGACGGCCGACTTGTTGAAAAAAAAAAAAAAAAAAAAAAAAAAAAAAAAAGCCATATATATAGATGATATTAGGGAAATTATTGACGTATTTTCACGTGCCTGGAATTCCATTGGAATGGATTAATTGCATTTTATTTAACTTAAATATGGAAAATTGACTTTGCAAATGAGCAAATCCAGATGTGAGCAAGGTCATGGAATGGATTAAACTCATGAGTGGAGGTCCCACTGTACAGGACCCACACGTTACTGAATTCACAAACACAATGAGTAACTGCATGTTGCTACCAACAGTAACAAAACCTACAAGAGTTACAGAGACTAGTGTTTCATTACTTGACCACATCTGGACCAACACCATATCCCCTTTAAAATTAGACATAATTACAGATAATACCACAGACTACTACCCTACTTTCCTCATAACAACACTTGGTAAAATACCCCAAGACACTACAAAAGTCACCTTCAGACTTCACAATGAGGCAGCCATTAATAACTTCACAACAGCAGTAACAAACATTGACTGGCACACTGAGCTAGAAATCTATACAGATATTGACGATTGTTTTAATAATTTTCTAAAAAAGACCCAATACCTTTATAACAAGCACTGCCCTAAAAAAACTAAACAGATGACAGCTAAGAGACTGAACAGTCCCTGGCTAACACCCAGCATTCTCAAATCCATAAATACAAAACACCGATATGAAAAACAGTACAGAATGGGTCACATAACCAGAGACCAAACAAAACGTTACTCGTCAATCCTAACCAGCCTGATAAGAAGGGCAAAAAAATTGTATTATGAGAACAGATTATCCAACTTACGAGGTGATATAAAAAAGACCTGGAAGACCCTATCAGAAATTCTGGGAACAAAAAAGATATCACGACATAGCGAAATAAAATTAGCAAAATCAGATGAACCCCAACTCCCACCAACAGAAACAGCAAACAGACTCAATGATTTCTTCTCCACTATAGGCCAAAACCTTGCCAATAATATCCCAAGCTCAGATACCCCACCAAATGACTACCTCACTGGCAACTACCCGAACACACTGTTCCTAGCTCCGACTAACCCATACGAAGTCTCCCTTATTATCAACGCACTGAAAAACAAGGCAGGAGATTTAAATACCTTACCACCCTTTATATACAAAAAAACGTCACAAGTACTATCACCAATCATTGCAACACTCTTTAACAAATCCATTGAATCCTCCACCTTCCCTACAGTTCTCAAAATAGCAAGGGTCACCCCGATTCATAAAGGAGGAGACCAAACAGAGTTGAATAACTATAGGCCAATATCCAATTTACACCCTCTCTCAAAAATCTTCGAAAAATAATTCATAAACGAATCTACTCCTACCTCATCTCCCATAACATTCTCAACCCCTGCCAATTTGGATTCAGGCCTAATAAAAATACTAATGATGCTATTATACACATGCTAGAACATATATACACTGCAATAGAGAAAAAAGAAGTCCCACTGGGGATCTTCATTGACTTACGTAAAGCTTTTGATACAGTTGACCATGACTTGCTCCACGTAAAATTGTCACACTATGGTATTAGAGGGCACTCCCTCAACTACCTCAAGTCTTACCTCAGCAACAGAAGCCAATATGTGTACGCAAATGGGGCAAGCTCTTCCGCACAACCAATTACAGTTGGTGTCCCACAGGGAAGTGTCCTTGGCCCTCTTCTCTTTCTCCTATACTACATAAATGACCTACCAAATGCTTCGCAATTACTCAAACCCACACTTTTTGCAGATGACACCACATACGTCTTCTCTCACCCGAGCCCAGTCACGCTAGTCAGTACTGTAAACACCGAATTACAGAAAATATCTACCTGGATGAGGACTAACAAACTTACATTAAACATTGACAAAACCTACTTCATTCAGTTTGGTAGCAGAGCTACAGATGTACCTCTTAACATAACGATAAACGGATCACCTATCACAAAGCTAACAGAGGGAAAATTCTTAGGAATCCACCTCGATAATAGACTCAAATTTCATACACATATACAACAAATTTCTAAGAAAATTTCCAAGACTGTAGGCATACTATCGAAGATATGGTACTATGTTCCACAGTCAGCCCTCCTGGCCCTTTATCACTCTCTTATTTACCCCTATCTCACCTATGGAATTTGTGCATGGGGCTCAACAACAACTAACCATCTCAGACCACTAATTACCCAACAAAAGGCTGCAGTTAGAATGATAACAAATTCTCACTACAGGCAGCACACTCCACCAATATTCAAAACACTCAACCTACTCACCATACAAAACATCCATACTTATTATTGCACTTATTACATACATAGAACACTTAACTCTGATATTAACCCTTCCCTCAAACATCTCCTTGCCAACCTCAACAGAACACATGACCATAATACAAGGCACAGATCACTCTTTGATGTTCCTCGTGTCCATCTCACGCTATGCAAAAACTCAATGCACATAAAAGGCCCTAAAATCTGGAATTCATTACCTGTAAATATAAAAGAAACACTACCTGTTTATAAATTCAAGTCTCTTCTCAAAGTTCACTTACTCACTCAAAACCAAATAAATACTGAATAACTGAACCATATAAATTGTATATCCTAAATGTTACTCACAATTATATCACACAAATGTTAAACCTAACTTTGATAATTTTTTTTTTTTCAAATACACTACCTGAATGAACAGCAATGTATGCAACCATATGACCTGTCTTTGTAATACTCATTTGTATTTTATAGTTATCTGTTTACAATAATGTCTTATCACTGATTTCATCATTGCTTAGTTAATCTTAAGTTAATTTTAAGCCAGCCTGTAATGCTATGCATAGTATAAGTGGCTTTGGCATGCTGCTCTTATCTGTATTTTTTTGTACCTCTGTATGTATGCTAAAATTTGTAAATAAATAAATAAATGCAAATTAAAATAGTTATCAAGTTGGAGTTTCATTTTTATTTTAAGTTTTCTTTAAAATATACGTCTTTAATTCACCATTTGGCATTGTTGCGAAGTGGGTGGAGCTATAGCAGAGGGAGAAGTGAGCAGTGTCTCAGTAACTCATGATTGCACATATGAAATATTGTATAATTATACTATTACTAACAATAAAGGTTATCTCCCTATCATATTTATTAAAGAATAATATTAGTGATTGGTGGAATGATGAAGTAAAGGGTGTGATAAAAGAGAAAAAGGTAGCTTACGAGAGGTTTTTACAAAGCAGAAGTGTTATAAGAAGAGCAGAGTATATGGAGAGTAAAAGAAAGGTGAAGAGAGTGGTGAGAGAGTGCAAAAGGAGAGCAGATGAAAGAGTGGGAGAGGCACTGTCAAGAAATTTTAATGAAAATAAGAAAAAATTTTGGAATGAGTTAAACAAGTTAAGAAAGCCTAGGGAAAGTATGGATTTGTCAGTTAAAAACAGAGTAGGGGAGTTAGTAGATGGGGAGAGGGAGGTACAGTGGACCCCCGCTTAACGATCACCTCCAAATGCGGCCAATTATGTAAGTGTATTTATGTAAGTGCGTTTGTACGTGTATGTTTGGGGGTCTGAAATGGACTAATCTACTTCACAATATTCCTTATGGGAAAAAATTCGGTCAGTACTGGCACTTGAATATACTACTGGAATGAAAAAAGTTCGTTAACCGGGGGTCCACTGTATTAGGTAGATGGCAAGAATATTTTGAGGAACTTTTAAATGTTGAGGAAGAAAGGGAGGCGGTAATTTCATGCACTGGCCAGGGAGGTATACCATCTTTTAGGAGTGAAGAAGAGCAGAATGTAAGTGTGGTGGAGGTACGTGAGGCATTACGTAGAATGAAAGGGGGTAAAGCAGCTGGAACTGATAGGATCATGACAGAAATGTTAAAAGCAGGGGGGGATATAGTGTTGGAGTGGTTGGTACTTTTGTTTAATAAATGTATGAAAGAGGGGAAGGTACCTAGGGATTGTCAGAGAGCATGTATAGTCCCTTTATATAAAGGGAAGGGGGACAAAAGAGATTGTAAAAATTATAGAGGAATAAGTTTACTGAGTATACCAGGAAAAGTATACGGTAGGGTTATAATTGAAAGAATTAGAGGTAAGACAGAATGTAGGATTGCGGATGAGCAAGGAGGCTTCAGAGTGGGTAGGGGATGTGTAGATCAAGTGTTTACATTGAAGCATATATGTGAACAGTATTTAGATAAAGGTAGGGAAGTTTTTATTGCATTTATGGATTTAGAAAAGGCATATGATAGAGTGGATAGAGGAGCAATGTGGCAGATGCTGCAAGTACATGGATTAGGTGGTAAGTTACTAAATGCTGTAAAGAGCTTTTATGAGGATAGTGAGGCTCAGGTTAGAGTGTGTAGAAGAGAGGGAGAATACTTCCCGGTAAAAGTCATGTCACCATGGTTGTTTAATATATTTATAGATGGGGTTGTAAAAGAAGTAAATGCTAGGGTGTTCGGGAGAGGGGTGGGATTAAATTACGGGGAATCAAATTCAAAATGGGAATTGACACAGTTACTTTTTGCTGATGATACTGTGCTTATGGGAGATTCTAAAGAAAAATTGCCAAGGTTAGTGGATGAGTTTGAGAATGTGTGTAAAGGTAGAAAGTTGAAAGTGAACATAGAAAAGAGTAAGGTGATGAGGGTATCAAATGATTTAGATAAAGAAAAATTGGATATCAAATTGGGGAGGAGGAGTATGGAAGAAGTGAATGTTTTCAGATACTTGGGAGTTGATGTGTCGGCGGATGGATTTATGAAGGATGAGGTTAATCATAGAATTGATGAGGGAAAAAAGGTGAGTGGTGCGTTGAGGTATATGTGGAGTCAAAAAACGTTATCTATGGAGGCAAAGAAGGGAATGTATGAAAGTATAGTAGTACCAACACTCTTATATGGATGTGAAGCTTGGGTAGTAAATGCAGCAGCGAGGAGACGGTTGGAGGCAGTGGAGATGTCCTGTCTAAGGGCAATGTGTGGTGTAAATATTATGCAGAAAATTCGGAGTGTGGAAATTAGGAGAAGGGGTGGAGTTAATAAAAGCATTAGTCAGAGGGCAGAAGAGGGGTTGTTGAGGTGGTTTGGTCATTTAGAGAGACTGGATCAAAGTAGAATGACATGGAAAGCATATAAATCTATAGGGGAAGGAAAGAGGGGTAGGGGTCATCCTCGAAAGGGTTGGAAAGAGGGGGTAAAGGAGGTTTTGTGGGCAAGGGGCTTGGACTTCCAGCAAGCATGCATCAGCGTGTTAGATAGGAGTGAATGGAGACGAATGATACTTGGGACCTGACGATCTGTTGGAGTGTGAGCAGGGTAATATTTAGTGAAGGGATTCAGGGAAACCGGTTATTTTCATATAGACGGACTTGAGTCCTGGAAATGGGAAGTACAATGCCTGCACTTTAAAGGAGGGGTTTGGGATATTGGCAGTTTGGAGGGATATGTTGTGTATCTTTATACATATATGCTTCTAAACTGTTGTATTCTGAGCACCTCTGCAAAAACAGTGATAATCTGTGAGTGGGGTGAAAGTGTTGAATGATGAAGAAAGTATTTTCTTTTTGGGGATTTTCTTTCTTTT
Organism: Cherax quadricarinatus; assembly: GCF_038502225.1. Taxonomy (NCBI): domain Eukaryota; kingdom Metazoa; phylum Arthropoda; class Malacostraca; order Decapoda; family Parastacidae; genus Cherax; species Cherax quadricarinatus. The sequence goes on from NC_091373.1 coordinate 20,851,828, forward strand.
TTGGGTCACCCTGCCTTGGTGGGAGACGGCCGACTTGTTGAAAAAAAAAAAATAACAAATAATGTAGAAGCATGATAAAGATGCCCAAATTCATAAAAACTGACATGTAGAGAGGTATTGAAGGGTGGAGGCCAGGGAGGGACAAAAAAAAAAGTGACCGCAACCATTACAGAAAACGTTACACACCTGAAGGGTAACTACAGAAGATCACTCTTGCCTTATGCAAAGACTGAAAAAAGCGCAATTTTCTCAAATTTTTTTTTTCCCAAGTAATCAGCTATGCAAGCTTCTCCTGGTATATCTCAGAAATCATTGATCTATTTCATGCTGTATTACTGTTAATAATAAACAGATTCAAAGGAATTTCCCAGCAAACATACAAATGAATGCTTTAATTTTGGATGGTGACACTTTTGGAGTGTCAGTAAGGAGTGATTCCTTGACTAGTGACGAATTTGTTTACCAATGTGATCTTAGGAATGGAACTCTGTCGGTAAGTGAGAGGCTATATTACAATCATGGGGCAGTGCTAAACAGGCAGAGGTCACTGTAAGGTAGGGGGACTATATTCTACAAGCATACCTTCTCATGGGATATTTCACGGTTTTGCTCTGACACGGAGTACTGGAAGGTAGATCCTCGATGACTGTAAGTGTTGACGTACGTTGGCACCACTGTCACAAAGTACTGGTATGTCATGTGGTCTGTAAAACATAAAATATAAAACTTCATTTTTTGTATTATTTACACAAACATTATTATTTTGAATTATTGTATTTTCCAGCATATAAGCTGCACCTCAATTCTGGCAGGCATATTTTGGGAAAAAATGCATTACAGCAGACAACCAACTTTTGCTCAGGTTCCAGAAAAAAAGATCTATACACGAAAATGTGATGGATGGTGTGAACAACTTAAGGGTAAAATTGGATTATGTGCCATAGCACCTCAAAACAAGCCATACATGTATTTCAAATTCTTAAAGCATCAATATTAATAAAGTTTCTGACAATTTACATTGCACATATTCTTGCTTGTTGGTCTAAAAATTTGTGAAGAGGGTACCTGTTGCCCTACTAGGCCTAGCTGCATGTAGTGAGGTTCAGAACCTTGAATGTATACAACGATGTAAACGGGTTATCCAAGATTAAATTTGCATAATGTACCTTTTATGTACCTATAACATGTGTGCCATCAAGAAAATAAAAAAAGTATAATATATACACAAAATTTTAATAAAAACTTATGAAGTGAACTTACTTCAGGGAAACATGTACAGTATAACCTCTCATTTATGGATCTCTCATTAATGGATTTTGGCAATTTTGAACAAAGAAAATTAGCTGGATAAATGCTCTAATTACTGGACAAAATGAATAAAAGTACAAAATTCTATAATTCCCAATTTTGTCTACTAGAATTTTTTTATGAATGATGACTTGTAAATACTTTTACCTCTTATTTTTTTGTAAAATTGACCAAATTACCAATTTCCAATCACTTTATTTTGTAGTTGAAACAGTTGAGTTGGCGATTTCTTGTGCTCAATTGACAGAATAGAAGTAATACTAGTGAAACAGCTAAGAATTTGGTCAACTGGAATATGGTAATTGGCCTAAAATGGGAGTCAAAGTCGGCAAAATCGCCAATGCGTAAATATCGCTTACACATCAAAATTCGCGAGAGCATAATTTCATCAGTTTTCCACCAAATTTCATACATTTTGTTTTATTACCTTCAGAAAAAGATTCTCTACCATTTCACAAGAAAAAATAACAAAAATTATTTTTTGAAAATTCTTGGACACGGGTGCGCACTTGGAAATTTGGCCTCTGGACCCTGAAAGGGTTAACACTAGAACAAAAACTTGAAATTATAAAGCATCAAGCAAGTCTCCATAAGGCAGCAAAAGAAGATGGAGATGAAAGGGAAACTTTTTTGCAAGTGGTGGCTGGATGTATAACTTTAAAATATGGATGGGACTCCATAATGTTCAAATTGTAGGTGAAAGTGATTTATTTATTTATTTACAAATTTTAGCATACATACAGAGGTACAAAAAAATACAGATAAGACCAGCATGCCAAAGCCACTTATACTATGCATAGCATTATGGGCTGGCTTAAAATTAACTTAAGATTAACTAAGCAATGATGAAATCAGGTCATATGGTTGCATGCATTGCTGTTCATTCAGGTAGTGTATTTGAAAAAAAAAAAAATTACCAAAGTTAGGTTTAACATTTGTGTGATATAATTGTGAGTAACATTTAGGATATACAATTTATATGGTTCAGTTATTCAGTATTTATTTGGTTTTGAGTGAGTAAGTGAACTTTGAGAAGAGACTTGAATTTATAAACAGGTAGTGTTTCTTTTATATTTACAGGTAATGAATTCCAGATTTTAGGGCCTTTTATGTGCATAGAGTTTTTGCATAGCGTGAGATGGACACGAGGAACATCAAAGAGTGATCTGTGCCTTGTATTATGGTCATGTGTTCTGTTGAGGTTGGCAAGGAGATGTTTGAGGGGAGGGTTAATATCAGAGTTAAGTGTTCTATGTATGTAATAAGTGCAATAATAAGTATGGATGTTTTGTATGGTGAGTAGGTTGAGTGTTTTGAATATTGGTGGAGTGTGCTGCCTGTAGTGAGAATTTGTTATCATTCTAACTGCAGCCTTTTGTTGGGTAATTAGTGGTCTGAGATGGTTAGTTGTTGTTGAGCCCCATGCACAAATTCCATAGGTGAGATAGGGGTAAATAAGAGAGTGATAAAGGGCCAGGAGGGCTGACTGTGGAACATAGTACCATATCTTCGATAGTATGCCTACAGTCTTGGAAATTTTCTTAGAAATTTGTTGTATATGTGTATGAAATTTGAGTCTATTATCGAGGTGGATTCCTAAGAATTTTCCCTCTGTTAGCTTTGTGATAGGTGATCCGTTTATCGTTATGTTAACCCTTTGACTGTTTCCGACGTATAAATACGTCTTACGAGCCAATGTTTCTGACGTATTTATACGCATAAATTCTAGCAGCTTCAAATCAAGCAGGAGAAAGCTGGTAGGCCCACATGTGAGAGAATGGGTCTCCATGGTCAGTGTGCACCATATAAAAAAAATTGGGGAGCCAGTGGTGCATTGTGGGAATGCCATTTCAGTTGTCCTTTTTCAGCATGTCTAGCGGTAAGAAATATGTGATTCCCCAGCAAATCTGGGACTCTTCTCTTCCCAAGTGATGCTCTAACACAGATGGAAGTGTCAGTGAAGATCAATTTCATGATTTGGGGGAGTTTGAGACCAAAAGCAATGGAGGAGGAGGAGGGGAGGAAGAGGAGGAGGAGGAGGAGGAGGAGGAGAGGAAGGAAGAGAGGAAGAGAGAGGAGGGAAGAGGAGGAGGAGGAGAGAGGAAGAGGAGAGAGGAGAGGAGGAGGAGGAGGAGGAGGGAGGAGGAGGAGGAGGAGGAGGAGGAGGAGGAGGAGGAGGAGAAGAGGAGGAGGAGGAGGAGGGAGGAGGAGGAGGAGGGGAGGAGGAGAGGGGAGGAGGGGAGGAGGAGGAGGAGGAGGAAGGAGGGAGGAGGAGGAGGAGGAGGGAGGAGGAGGAGGAGGAGGAGGAGGAGGGAGGAGGAGGAGGAGGAGGAGGAGAAGAGTAGGAGGAGGAGGAGAGGGAGAAGAGAAGGAGGAGGAGAGAGAGGAGGAGGAGAAGAGGAGGGAGGGAGGAGGAGGAGGGAGGAGGAGGGAAGAAAGAAGATGTAATATGTGTTCCCTTGGGCAAGAAAAAAAATCCACCCCACGTAGTGACAAGATAAAGAGGGAGATAACATCCCGATAAGAAGCTGACTTTATGAGCGTAAAGGAGGTAATATTACATGACCATCGCCTCCCTTTGTTTTGCTAGTACCTGACATTTATCTGTCTCTGTCTATTTGTCTATCTGTCAAGCTCCTGTCTGTCCATCACAAGCTCTGTCTCAGAGAAACCACAAGACTTCAATGTCATCACGTTTACTCCACATCTTCAAGCAGGTATAGCACTTTGTCTGGATTTCAGGTTATCCTGGGTAATTTGCACTATGTATGCTTGTATTTATGTGTACCTGTGAGACAGAGATATAGGCAGACAGATAGAAGAGAGACAGATTGAAAGATATATAGAATGAGGAGAAAGATAATTAGATAGAATGGAGGGAGGAAGCAGCATCCGACCCATTGTTTTGACAGGCGGTAGGGAGTGTGACTAATGAGACAATATGTCACTTTGACAGCTGCGCCGACTTCTGACTCAAAAACAATTATAAGCCTGCACTCGCACACAAGACAGGGAGGAGGAGGAGGAGGAGGAGGAGGGAGGAGGGAGGAGGAGGAGGAGGAGGAGGAGGAGGAGTAGGAGAGGAGGAGGAGGAGGAGGAGGAGGAGGAGGAGGCGGAGGCGGGAGGACGAGGAGGAAGAGGAGGAGGAGGAGGAGGAGGAGGAGGAGGAGGAGGAGGAGGAGGAGGAGGAGGAGGAGGGAGATGACGAGGAGGAGGAGGAGGAGGAGGAGGGAGAAGACGAGGAGGAGGAGGGAGAAGATGAGGAGGAGGAGGAGGAGGAGGGAGAAGATGAGGAGAAGGAGGAGGGAGAAGGAGGGAGAGGGAGAGGAGGAGGAGGAGAAGGAGGAGGAGGAGAAGGAGGAGGAGGAGGAGGAGGAGAAGGAGAAAGGAGGAGGAGGAGAAGGAGGAGGAGGAGGAGAAGGAGGAGGAGGGAGATGATGAGGTGGAGGAGGGAGAAGATGAGGAGGAGGGAGAAGGAGAGAAGGAGGAGGAGAGGAGGGGAGGGAGAAGGAGAGAAGGAGGAGGAGGAGAAGGAGGAGAGGAGAAGGAGGGAGGAGGAGGAGGAGAGAGAGGAGAGGAGAGGAGGAGGAGAGAAGGAGGAGGAGGAGAAGAGGAGGAGGAGAAGGAGGAGGAGGAGGAGAAGGGAGGAGGAGGAGGAGGAAAGGAGCTTAAGAGGGAGGAAGGAGGATGAGAAGAGGGAGGAGGAGGAAGGAGGAAGGAGGAGGAGGAGATTGGTGTTTGTTTGTTTTTGTAAAGCAAGTTTTTATAAAACAATATATTGATAATTATGTTTGTGTGCTTATTGTGTTGTATACACTTGAGTGTATATATATACATTGCACCATACTTTAGTCTCATAAACCTAGGGTTATGTGAAAAAATAAAATAGTGAAAAAAACAAAAACCTTCAATTACAAATAAACTAAGTTTCCAGGTGAGCAACAGTTGCCGCTGTTGCCATCGCGGCTCATTTTCTGTAACTTCACAGCTCTATCTACAGTGAAATACCGATGCTTAAAAAAATTTTTGGACTAAAACTCAGAAAAATAATCTTAACACTTTTATTTTCATAAGAAAAATAATTTTTTTTTTTGAATATTTAGCGACATAGAATAACAGTTTCAGAGAGGGCCTGAAACAGTCAAAGGAATTAAGAAGGTACATCTGGCTCTGCTACCAAACCACTAGATAAGTAGAGTTTTGTCAATGTTTAATGTAGGTTGTTAGTCCTCATCCAGGTAGATATTTTCTGTAATTCAGTGTTTACAATGATGACTAAGCGTGACTGGGCTCGGGTGAGAGAAGGCGTATGTGGTATCATCTGCAAAGGAGTGTGGGTTTGAGTAATTCTGAAACATTTAGTGGAGTCATTTATGTATGGGAGAGAAGAGGGCCAGGACACTTCTGCAGGACACCAACTGTAGTGGTTGTCTTGGAAGAGCTTGCCCCATTTAAATACACATATTGGCTTCTGTTGCTGAGGTAAGACTTGGGAGTAGTTGAGGAGTGCCCTCATGCCATAGTGTGACAATTTTCGTGGAGCAAGTCATGAGTCAACTGTATCAAAAGCTTTACGTAAGTCAATGAGAAGAGATCCCACAGTGGGACTTCTTTTCTCTATTGCAGTGTATATATGTTCTAGCATGTGTATAATAGCATCATTAGTATTTTATTAGGCCTGAATCCAAATTGTGGGGTTGAGAATGTTATGGGAGATGAGGTAGGAGTAGATTCGTTTGTGAATTAATTTTCGAGGAACTCACAAAGAAGGTGTAAATTGAATGTGTAGCTATAGTTATTCAACTCTGCTTGAGTCTCCTCCTTTATGAATCAGGTGACCCTTGCTATTTTGAGAACTGTAGGGAAGGTAGGAGGATTCAATGGATTTGTTAAGAGAGTGTTACTAATGATTGGTAATGAAGTACTTGTAATTTTTGTATAAAGGGTGGTAAGTATTTAAATCTCCTGCCTTGTTTTTCCAGTGGGTGTGTAAAGGGAGCCGGTATGGGTTAATCGGAGCTAGGAACAGTGTGTTCGGAGTAGTTGCCAGTGAGGTAGTCACGGTGGGAGTATCTGAGCTTGGGATATTATTGTAGGTTTTGGCCTATAGTGGAGAAGAAATCATTGAGTCTGTTTGTATTTCTGTTGTGGTGGGGTTGGGTTCATCAGTTTTTGCTAATTTTATTTCGCTATGTAGTGATATCTTTTTTGTTCCCAGAATTTCTGATGATAGGGTCTTCCAGGTCTTTTTATATCACCTATAAGTAAGTTGGATAATCTGTTCTCATAATACAATTTTTTTGCCCTTCTTATCAGGCTGGTTAGGATTGCGAGTAACGCTTTTGTTTGGTCTCTGGTTATGTGACCCATTCTGTACTGTTTTTCATATCGGTGTTTTGTATTTATGGATTTGAGAATGCTGGGTGTTAGCCAGGGACTGTTCAGTCTCTTAGCTGTCATCTGTTTAGTTTTTTTAGGGCAGTGCTTGTTATAAAGGTATTGGGTCTTTTTTAGAAAATTATTAAAACAATCGTCAATATCTGTATAGATTTCTAGCTCAGTGTGCCAGTCAATGTTTGTTACTGCTAGTGCTGATGATGATGCTGCTCAAAAATTTCCCAGTGAGTTAAACTGAAGTGATTGAAAAAGGAGGCTATAAGGATGAACAAATTTGTAAGATAAGATTTGTTCAGATTTTTAATGCAGAAGGTTAGTCACCCCAGGATAACCCAAAAGAGTCAGTGTGTCATTGAGGACTGTCTGTCTTATTTCCACTGTGGCCCATCAATCTTGTCTCCCAAAATGCTATCCACACCAGTCAACTAACATCCAGGTACCTGCTTACTGTTAGCTATACAGGGGCATCAGGTACCAGTTGACTGGTTTAGAAAGACACGTAAGCAAACACTATGACATATTTATTAGAAAATGTTTCGGTCCTGGGACCTTGATCACTTCTAACATACAGAGGCAGAAAGGTCCCAGGACCGAAATGTTTTCTAATAAATAGGTCATAGTGCTTGCTTACGTGTCTTTCTAAACCAACTTGTCGGTATTTATTACCAAGGATTATACCGCCAGTTGACTAACATTCAGGTACCTACTTACTGTTAGCTAAACAGGGGCAGCAGGTACCAGTTGACTAACATTCAGGTCCCTACTTACTGCTAGGCGAACAGGGACAACAGACAGTGGCAGATATCCAAAAAATAGAATTGGGGGACTATTTTGCCTTTTATACTGTGTGTGTGTGTGTACTCACCTAGTTGAGGTTGCAGGGGTCGAGTCCGAGCTCCTGGCCCCGCCTCTTCACTGATCGCTACTAGGTCACTCTCCCTGAACCGTGAGCTTTATCATACCTCTGCTTAAAGCTATGTATGGATCCTGCCTCCACTACATCGCTTCCCAAACTATTCCACTTACTGACTACTCTGTGGCTGAAGAAATACTTCCTAACACCCCTGTGATTCATCTGTGTCTTCAACTTCCAACTGTGTCCCCTTGTTACTGTGTCCACTCTCTGGAACATCCTGTCTTTGTCCACCTTGTCAATTCCTCTCAGTATTTTGTATGTCGTTATCATGTTGTCTTGTTGCAAACCTTTGCACTTTCTCTAGTTTCTTTACGTGCTTGGCTAGGTGTGGGTTCCAAACTGGTGCTGCATACTCCAATATGGGCCTAACGTACACGGTGTACAGGGTCCTGAATGATTCCTTATTAAGATGTCGGAATGCTGTTCTGAGGTTTGCTAGGCACCCATATGCTGCAGCAGTTATTTGGTTGATGGTGCGCTTCAGGAGATGTGCCTGGTGTTACACTCACCCCAAGATCTTTTTCCTTGAGTGAGGTTTGTAGTCTCTGGCCCCCTAGACTGTACTCTGTCTGTGGTCTTCTTTGCCCTTCCCCAATCTTCATGACTTTGCACTTGGTGGGATTGAACTCCAGGAGCCAATTGCTGGACCAGGTCTGCAGCCTGTCCAGATCCCTTTGTAGTTCTGCCTGGTTTTCGATTGAGTGAATTCTTCTCATCAACTTCACGTCATCTGCAAACAGGGACACCTCAGAGTCTATTCCTTCCGTCATGTCGTTCACAAATACCAGAAACAGCACTGGTCCTAGGACTGACCCCTGTGGGACCCCGCTGGTCACAGGTGCCCACTCTGACACCTCGCCACGTACCATGACTCGCTGCTGTCTTCCTGACAAGTATTCCCTGATCCATTGTAGTGCCTTCCCTGTTATCCCTGCTTGGTCCTCCAGTTTTTGCACCAATCTCTTGTGTGGAACTGTGTCAAACGCCTTCTTGCAGTCCAAGAATATGCAATCCACCCACCCCTCTCTCTCTTGTCTTACTGCTGTCACCATGTCATAGAACTCCAGTAGGTTTGTGACACAGGATTTCCCGTCCCTGAAACCATGTTGGCTGCTGTTGATGAGATCATTCCTTTCTAGGTGTTCCACCATTCTTCTCCTGATAATTTTCTCCATGATTTTGCATACTATACATGTCAGTGACACTGGTCTGTAGTTTAATGCTTCATGTCTGTCTCCTTTTTTAAAGATTGGGACTACATTTGCTGTCTTCCATGCCTCAGGCAATCTCCCTGTTTCGATAGATGTATTGAATATTGTTGTTAGGGGTACACATAGCGCCTCTGCTCCCTCTCTCAATACCCATGGGGAGATGTTATCTGGCCCCATTGCCTTTGAGGCATCTAGCTCACTCAGAAGCCTCTTCACTTCTTCCTCGGTTGTGTGCACTGTTAACACTTCTTTGAATCTCTTGTTGAGTTCCTCACATACTTCACGGTCATTTCTTGTTGTCTCTCCTCCTTCCTTCCTTAGCCTGATTACCTGGTCCTTGACTGTTGTTTTCCTCCTGATGTGGCTGTACAACAGTTTCGGGTCAGATTTGGCTTTCGCTGCTATGTCATTTTCATATTGTCTTTGGGCCTCCCTTCTTATCTGTGCATATTCGTTTCTGGCTCTACGACTGCTCTCCTTATTCTCCTGGGTCCTTTGCCTTCTATATTTCTTCCAATCCCTAGCACACTTGGTTTTTGCCTCCCTGCACCTTTGGGTAAACTATGGGCTCATCCTGGCTTTTTCATTATTCCTGTTACCCTTGGGTACAAACCTCTCCTCAGCCTCCTTGCATTTTGTTGCTACATATGTGTGTGTGTGTGTGTGTGTGTGTGTGTGTGTGTGTGTACTCACCTAATTGTACTCACCTAATTGTGGTTGCAGGAGTCGAAACTCAGCTCCTGGCCCCGTCTCTTCACTGATCGCTAATAGGTCCTCTCTTACTCTGCTCCCTGAGCTTTGTCGTACCTCGTCTTAAAGCTATGTATGGTTCCTGCCTCCACTGTGTGTGTGTGTTTGTGTGTGCACGTGTGTGTGTGCACGTGTGTATGTGCATGTGTGCGCATGTATGTGTGTGCATATGTGTGTGCATATGTATGTGTGTGCATATGTGTGTGTGTGTGTGTGTGTGTGTGTGTATGTGTGTGCGTATGTGTGTGCGTATGTGTGTGCATATGTATGTGCATATGTATGTGTGTGCTTATGTGTGTGCTTATGTGTGTGCGTAGGTGTATGCGTATGTGTGCATATGCGTGCATATGTGTGTGCATATGTGTATGCGTGTGTGTGTGTGCTATGTGTGCATGGGCAGGTGAGCATGTGTATGTGTGCATGGGTGTGTGAGCATGTATATGTGTATGTTACATTTATGGGGCATTTTTTTACATAGACTCATAGCTTATAGAAGCTTCTCACACCTGTTAACCCCTTAAACTGAGGGATACCCTTAAACTAAGGGATACCCTTAAACTAGGGGATACCCTTAAACTGAGGAATACCCTTAAAAATAAAGTCATGTCTGTGGGAAGATTTTGATTTTTTTTCCTAATAGTTTGATAAGAGTTCAATTTTCTGAATTAAATAAAACTGAAGTAAGTGGAATGTGATAAAAACTTATGATTTTATGGTACTTTCAATCTGGTGAAAAAATCCCTCATTGGCAACAGTGGCATAAAACCACCAGCAATATTTACAATTTATTGATGCCAAGATATGATTTTCTTATATTTTTTAATTGCTTTTAATATTTAACACTATGTACACTAGTTATGATATTAGGTATGTTTGAAGGTGTTTCAGGACTTACAACATTGCTTCACTTGGAATAATCCCTATACAGTGGGGCCCCGGATTTCATCCTTAATCCATTCCAGAAGGTTGGTCTAAATCTGAAACGGACAAAAACCGAAGCAAAATTTCCCATAAAAAATAATGTAAATACAATTAATCTGTTCCAGACACCCAAAAATATTAAGAAAAAATATATTTCTTAAAGAATAACTATAGTTTTACATACAGAAAACAATGAGTAAAAATAGAAATGACTTACCTTTATTGAAGACACTTGTTGGGGTATGGATGGTGAGGAGGGGAGAGGGAGGAGGAGCAGAGGTTATTGTTTGGAAGGGGAATCCCCTTCCATAAGGAATTCAGGTATCAAAGCCCTATACGAGGCTACTTCCCTTCTTTGTCTTTTACTGGCAATGGACCCCAGTCACCCTAAAAATCTGTCCAGAGACCTCTGTTTCTGGCATCTCTTTAAGATTTGCCTAAAATGGGACAAGGTATTGTCACTGAACATGTTGCAGATACAGCTTGTATCAGTTTGGCCAGGGTGATATTTTTCCATAAAAGTTTGCACCTCATCCCACTTTGCACAAATGTCCTTAATCACTGTTTGTGATCTCTGTTTTGTTAACATAATTAACCCTTTTGCAACATCAGCTTCCTTGATTTCTACTTTCTTTGCCAGGATGGAAATGATTGTTGATTTGGACTTGCCCTGCATCCTGGCAAGCTCGGCCACACGTACGCTGCTTTCATATTTTTTTACAATCTCTTTCTTGAATTCTATCGTGTTTCTCACCTTCTGTACCAAAGGGCTGGCACTAGGAACCTTCTTTGGGCCCATGGTGGCTTATTTCGCAGTCGCGCTCAATAAACAAGCACAAAAAACAATGGATTATTACGAAATGTTTCAGATGAATGCTCACTCAACCAGTGACAGAGCCAGACTGAGACACGTATGCATAAGTGGCGGCATCCTGGGCGGACGGACGTGTCTGATGCAGACGATTTCCCGGATGAGGTACAAAATCCGGCACAAAATTTGGCTGAAAAAGGTGGTCGAAATCCGAATCATATGATATCCAGTGTGGACAAAATCCGGGGTTCCACTGTATATACACTAACCATTGTTTGTTAATTTTTTTACTATTTTGGTCTTCTAAAGCTTTGTACAAGGAACACTTATAATATTACAATTGTTTCAGGGTAATATTCCTCATAACATGGAAATAAGTCATACTGTTTGACTTTACTGGGTTATCCTGGGATAAATATACTTGCTGTGTTTTATAGCTGAATTCCATTGTAGTATCATAAAATTGTAATAAATTTGAAATGAATAGTACGTCGGACATACAGTCATGCCCTGAGGGTTAAATATGAGGCCATAACCACCCCTTTTAGAACTTCTCAGGTTCGTCAACTATATATTACTGGTCTTTATACACTTACAGCTGTATTATATCTAGGGTTATAATTATTTCATAAAAATGAGGGAGTATTAAATAATAAATGGATAAGTTACCTCCTGTGAACATGCACAAGATAACTGCTAGTCTAGTGAATAAAATATTATTGAGGACAAGATCTCTAGTCAAAAGACAGCACTTTCAAACCATAAGGGCTTCAGAGAAACATACATTTTCAGAGAAATATATTTAAATATTAATATTTTTTACAATGTACAGTAGAGCCCCACTTTATGGTATTTCGCTTTACGGCATTCTGCTAATATGATCATCTCAAATTATGACCAAAACTCGCTACACAGCTCCCCACACCTCGCTCCATCCGGTTTGTTTATATTCTCCGTGAGTTCCGTAACCACTACGTCTCTCCGTTATGTCTGGAAACTCCAAAATTTCAAGTGTTTTTAAAAGTTATGTCATATTTTATATATACAGTGGTCCCTCATTTTTCGTAATTAATCCGTTCCTGGAGGAGCTACTATAAATGAAATTTACAATTTGCGAATCAATTTTCCCCATAAGAAATAATGTAAATACAATTAATCCATTCCTGACACCCAGAAGTATTAAAACAAAAAAATTTTTTACATGAAATATACAAGTGTAGTACATAAACAATACAATGGGAAATAATGAATGAAACATTAACAGCATAACACTTACCTTTATTGGAGATTCTTCTTAGTGTATGGGAGACTGGAGGAGGAGAGAGATTGGACTGTTTACAGTTTGGAAGGGGAATCCCCTTCCAGCAACACCTCAGGTACCAATTGCTTCTCTGGGGTTGCTTCTCTTCTCTGTTTCTTAATGCCACTAGGACCACCTTGAGAGTCACTCTAGTCCTGTCTCGCAAAGTAACTGTAGAGAGAACTCTGTTTCTGGCGTCTCTTTAACACTTCCCTAAAATGGCCCAAGACTTTGTCACTGTACATATTTCTCACCTTCTTTACCACAGGCTTGGCACTAGGAGCTTTCTTTGAAGCCATGGTAGCTTATTTAGTACTTGCAAGCACTAAAATGAGTGGAATATTATGAAATATTTTGTAGGAGCACTTGAGGGGACCTTCACTCACTGGTAAACAATGCCAGACTGGCTGGGTAGGGAGGCCTCCCCGGCTCACACCATGCGTACGCGTCCCGGACAAACTACTATTCGCGAGTCAACCTATGAAAAGCGAGTCCATGTTTATACGAAAATAGGTTGGTAGACAGCAACCACCCAGGGAAGTACTACCGTCCTGCCAGATGACTGTGAAACAGAAACCTGTAACTGTTTTGCATGATGGTAGGATTGCTGGTTTCTTTTTCTGTTTCATAAACACGCTAGATAACAGGGATATCTTGCTACTCCTACTAACACTTTGGTCACACTTCACAGACACGCACATGCATATATATATACATACATCTAGGTTTTTCTCCTTTTTCTAAATAGTTCTTGTTCTTCTTTATTTCTTCTATTGTCCATGGGGAAGTGGAAAAGAATCTTTCCTCCGTAAGCCATGCGTGTCGTATGAGGCGACTAAAATGCCGGGAGCAATGGGCTAGTAACCCCTTCTCCTGTAGACACTTACTAAAAAAGAGAAGAAGAAAAACTTTATCAAACTGGGATGCTTAAATGTGCGTGGATGTAGTGCGGATGACAAGAAACAGATGATTGCTGATGTTATGAATGAAAAGAAGTTGGATGTCCTGGCCCTAAGCAAAACAAAGCTGAACGGGGTAGATTTTCAGTGGGGGGAAATAAATGGGATTAAATCTGGAGTATCTGAGAGAGTTAGAGCAAAGGAAGGGGTAGCAGTAATGTTAAATGATCAGTTATGGAAGGAGAAAAGAGAATATGAATGTGTAAATTCAAGAATTATGTGGATTAAAGTAAAGGTTGGATGCGAGAAGTGGGTCATAATAAGCGTGTATGCACCTGGAGAAGAGAGGAATGCAGAGGAGAGAGAGAGATTTTGGGAGATGTTAAGTGAATGTATAGGAGCCTTTGAACCAAGTGAGAGAGTAATTGTGGTAGGGGACCTGAATGCTAAAGTAGGAGAAACTTTTAGAGAGGGTGTGGTAGGTAAATTTGGGGTGCCAGGTGTAAATGATAATGGGAGCCCTTTGATTGAACTTTGTATAGAAAGGGGTTTAGTTATAGGTAATACATATTTTAAGAAAAAGAGGATAAATAAGTATACAAGATATGATGTATGGCGAAATGACAGTAGTTTGTTGGATTATGTATTGGTAGATAAAAGACTGTTGAGTAGACTTCAGGATGTACATGTTTATAGAGGGGCCACAGATATATCAGATCACTTTCTAGTTGTAGCTACACTGAGAGTAAAAGGTAGATGGGATACAAGGAGAATAGAAGCATCAGGGAAGAGAGAGGTGAAGGTTTATAAACTAAAAGAGGAGGCAGTTAGGATAAGATATAAACAGCTATTGGAGGATAGATGGGCTAATGAGAGCATAGGCAATGGGGTCGAACAGGTATGGGGTAGGTTTAAAAATGTAGTGTTAGAGTGTTCAGCAGAAGTTTGTGGTTACAGGAAAGTGGGTGCGGGAGGGAAGAGGAGCGATTGGTGGAATGATGATGTAAAGAGAGTAGTAAGGGAGAAAAAGTTAGCATATGAGAAGTTTTTACAAAGGAGAAGTGATGCAAGGAGGGAAGAGTATATGGAGAAAAAGAGAGAGGTTAAGAGAGTGGTGAAGCAATGTAAAAAGAGAGCAAATGAGAGAGTGGGTGAGATGTTATCAACAAATTTTGTTGAAAATAAGAAAAAGTTTTGGAGTGAGATTAACAAGTTAAGAAAGCCTAGAGAACAAATGGGTTTGTCAGTTAAAAATAGGAGAGGAGAGTTATTAAATGGAGAGTTAGAGGTATTGGGAAGATGGAGGGAATATTTTGAGGAATTGTTAAATGTTGATGAAGATAGGGAAGCTGTCATTTCGTGTATAGGGCAAGGAGGAAAACATCTTGTAGGAGTGAGGAAGAGCCAGTTGTGAGTGTGGGGGAAGTTCGTGAGGCAGTAGGTAAAATGAAAGGGGGTAAGGCAGCTGGGATTGATGGGATAAAGATAGAAATGTTAAAAGCAGGTGGGGATATAGTTTTGGAGTGGTTGGTGCAATTATTTAATAAATGTATGGAATAGGATAAGGTACCTAGGGATTGGCAGAGAGCATGCATAGTTCCTTTGTATAAGGGCAAAGGGGATAAAAGAGAGTGCAAAAATTATAGGGGGATAAGTCTGCTGAGTATACCAGGTAAAGTGTATGGTAGAGTTATTATTGAAAGAATTAAGAGTAAGACGGAGAATAGGATAGCAGATGAACAAGGAGGCTTTAGGAAAGGTAGGGGGTGTGTGGACCAGGTGTTTACAGTGAAACATATAAGTGAACAGTATTTAGATAAGGCTAAAGAGGTCTTTGTGGCATTTATGGATTTGGAAAAGGCGTATGACAGGGTGGATAGGGGGGCAATGTGGCAGATGTTGCAAGTGTATGGTGTAGGAGGTAGGTTACTGAAAGCAGTGAAGAGTTTTTACGAGGATAGTGAGGCTCAAGTTAGAGTATGTAGGAAAGAGGGAAATTATTTCCCAGTAAAAGTAGGCCTTAGACAAGGATGTGTGATGTCACCGTGGTTGTTTAATATATTTATAGATGGGGTTGTAAGAGAAGTAAATGCGAGGGTATTGACAATAGGCGTGGAGTTAAAAGATAAAGAATCACACACAAAGTGGGAGTTGTCACAGCTGCTCTTTGCTGATGACACTGTGCTCTTGGGAGATTCTGAAGAGAAGTTGCAGAGATTGGTGGATGAATTTGGTAGGGTGTGCAAAAGAAGAAAATTAAAGGTGAATACAGGAAAGAGTAAGGTTATGAGGATAACAAAAAGATTAGGTGATGAAAGATTGAATATCAGATAGGAGGGAGAGAGTATGGAGGAGGTGAATGTATTCAGATATTTGGGAGTGGACGTGTCAGCGGATGGGTCTATGAAAGATGAGGTGAATCATAGAATTGATGAGGGAAAAAGAGTGAGTGGTGCACTTAGGAGTCTGTGGAGACAAAGAACTTTGTCCTAGGAGGCAAAGAGGGGAATGTATGAGAGTATAGTTTTACCAACGCTCTTATATGGGTGTGAAGCATGGGTGATGAATGTTGCAGCGAGGAGAAGGCTGGAGGCAGTGGAGATGTCATGTCTGAGGGCAATGTGTGGTGTGAATATAATGCAGAGAATTCGTAGTTTGGAAGTTAGGAGGAGGTGCGGGATTACCAAAACTGTTGTCCAGAGGGCTGAGGAAGGGTTGTTGAGGTGGTTCGGACATGTAGAGAGAATGGAGCGAAACAGAATAACTTCAAGAGTGTATCAGTCTGTAGTGGAAGGAAGGCGGGGTAGGGGTCGGCCTAGGAAAGGTTGGAGGGAGGGGGTAAAGGAGGTTTTGTGTGCGAGGGGCTTGGACTTCCAGCAGGTATGCATGAGCGTGTTTGATAGGAGTGAATGGAGACAAATGGTTTTTAATACTTGACGTGCTGTTGGAGTGTGAGCAAAGTAACATTTATGAAGGGGTTCAGGGAAACCGGTAGGCCGGACTTGAGTCCTGGAGATGGGAAGTACAGTGCCTGCACTCTGAAGGAGGGGTGTTAATGTTGCAGTTTAAAAACTGTAGTGTAAAGCACCCTTCTGGCAAGACAGTGATGGAGTGAATGATGGTGAAAGTTTTTCTTTTTCGGGCCACCCTGCCTTGGTGGGAATCGGCCAGTGTGATAATAAAAAAAAAACCCTATGATTGGCGAAATTTACGATTGCCGAAAACTACGAAAAGCGAGGGACCACTGTACTCTGATAATTATACTAATGTATACCTGTACCTAAATGAACTTACACACTGTGCTGGCATGCAGGTACACATTAAAATCACTAAGAGTGTCTTATGTCTAGAGATGCCATATTAGTAATGATAATAATAATACTCAATAATAATCACTGAGTCTCATTAAATGTCATATATTACGTTAATATACACATTTTCATTAACCCTTTGACTGTTTTGGTCGCATATATATGTATTACGAGCCACCGTTTTTGATGTATATATATACTCATAAATTCTAGCAGCTTCAAATCAAGCAGGAGAAAGCTGGTAGGCCCACATGTGAGAGAATGGGTCTGCATGGTCAGTGTGCACCATATAAAAAAAAATCCTGCAGCACGCAGTGCATGAGAAAAAAAAAAAATCCGACAGTTTTGTTTTAATTAAAATGCCGACTTTGTGGTCTATTTTTGTATGGTATTTATGGTTGTATTCTCATTTTCTTGGTCTCATTTGATAGAATGGAAGACTCATTATAGAAATAGAGGTGATTTTGATTGGTTTTACTATGAAAAGAACCTTGAAATAGAGCTCAAAATGGGGGAAATGTTTGATTTTTGCCAATGTTCAAAAGTAAACAAGTGATGTCATTTTCCAATAAATGTCCAAGTAGCCATTTTAATATGCAGTCATGAATGGGTTGACATTATTTATACAATTATTACAATATTGCAGCAGTCTGCGTAACAGTAAATCTTCTATTTTTTGTTTGAATAAAAATTCAAAATAGAAAGCAAGAGTAATATCAGAGGGGCCTGGAGATGTGACTGATGATTTTAGAGCCAGGAATGTCTGCATTGTTCATTCTGGACCTTATTTTGAAATTGTCATATTTTTTAATTTTCGTGAAACTGGCCAAATTGCAAATTTCTGACCACATTATTAGGTAGTTGAAATCAGTAAATGGGCAGTTTTTTGTTCTCAATCGATAGAAAAAATGAAGTTCTAAAGAAATGGCTATGAGTTTGGTCGACTGGAACAATGGAATTAGCCGAAAATAGGGCTCAAAGTGGGTGAAATCGCCGATTTGTAAATATCGCCGAGGTTGCTAACTTCGCGAGAGCGTAATTCCATCAGTTTTCCATCAAATTTCACTTCTTTTGGTGTCACTACAATCGGGAAAAGATTCTCTATAATTTCATAAGAAAAATAATTTTTTGTTTTTTGAAATTTTGCGACAACAGGTGACACCTCAGGATTTGGAGTTGCGACAGTCAAGGGGTTAATCCATTTGTGATATTTTTTTCAAAAATTTATAATAAACATGATATGTAACATATAAAGATGATAAATACACCGCACAGTAGAATAAATAAACATAAATATGAGATGTGGTAGCCAGACGACTTGTACAAGTGACGCCATATTAGTAATAATAATAATACTCAATAATAATCACCGAGTCTCATTAAATCTCCTATATTTTTTCAAAATTATATAATTGTTATGGGGCTATAGGACCCAACATGTATTTATAAGTAACAGTTACTCTGGAATACCTAATTATATTGAATTGATGGGGACTTTGCTCTAAATGTCAGAAGGACTGATCAACCTTATGACTGAGAGGCAGCTGGGTCAAGCCTATTTTTCTCAATATAATAGGTTATACTATAGACACATAAACACACAATTTAAATAAGTAGTTATAAAGTTGTATTTCCTTTTGTAAAAGTAAAATTAAGGTGTGGTAGAATTGTGGTAACTGGAGAATTGTGCTTGGCAACAGTCTTTTGTTTTGGTGGGAGGAGCTTAGCCTCTCTCTCTCTCTCCCTCTCACTGACTCGCTCTCTCTGTGGCTGACCTTCAACCTGGCAGGATCTCTGGGTCCTTCTTCTATCTTTTGGGGCATTATGTGTGCTCCAGGGGTGAGTTTTTATAATTTAAGTTGTGACCACCATACCCAGGGTGACTAAAGTGTGTCAAAACACTGGTTAGCCCAGAGTTATGTCAAGAAGAGAGGACAAAAGTTGTTGGGATACACCATGTGGGAGAACAGATATGGAGTGTGTAGATTTCTGTTTTGAAAATGTGAGGCTGTGATTGTATATTCTGTACATATCTATTGAGAATACAGTTATATTTTTATAGTAGTAGTTTACATAACCTGTGAAGAGGGCTGGTGAAAGGGTATCAGAGACACTCAAGATGATCAGCCATGATGTAAGTATTACCCCTAGACAGATAAGGCCATTAAGTAAAAGCTACCCCACACTAGAACATGTAGTGAGAACCTTACTATCAAAGTAATAAGGGACAACCAACGTAACATGGGAGCTTGACCGGGAGAGTTATTTGACTGCTAAAATAACTCAAAACATTCTTTGAACTATATGTGCTGGTATGGGGTAATAACAGTTGCATGTTTCTGGTAGAAGATTTACCAAGGTGGGTCAGTGGAAGTGTTGTTTTCATATATTAGTTTATAGGTTGTTTTTCTCCTAAGGTGGGGGAAAGGGAGTAACACATTTTTGTTGTGGTTATGGTAAGTGCTATGTGCACAGTT
Organism: Cherax quadricarinatus; assembly: GCF_038502225.1. Lineage (NCBI taxonomy): Eukaryota > Metazoa > Arthropoda > Malacostraca > Decapoda > Parastacidae > Cherax > Cherax quadricarinatus. Next base: position 20,871,130 of record NC_091373.1, read on the forward strand.
TACATTCAATTTGTGTTATTTTATGTGCCTGTGGGAAAACTTTGTCCACTGATACTGTAAGAGGGAAGCAAGTGTTTAAAGATAAAACTATGTCAGAAGATGAGTCTTCAGATTTTTTAGGCTTCAGGGAAGAAGGTAATAATTCATCAGTAAACATGCCTGTTAACAGTGAACATGAGGGATCACCTACTCCAGGTGATATGGAAATGGAGAGAATGAGATTGAAATTAGCTGTACTAGAGGCTGAAATGAAATTAATGAAAGCTAAGGAGGAAGAACGTCAAAGGTTAGGAGGTTCAGAACAAGAGCCTGAGCAGTACTTAAACATAACTAAAGCTGCAAATTTTGTCCCTAAGTTTACAGAGTGACCCAGATAGGTATTTTTCTTTTTTTGAGAAGACTGCTTTGGAGCAAGGATGGCCCAAACAGAAGTGGGCTACCCTAGTTCGCACACAACTTGTAGGTAAAGGATTCCAAAGAGTAGAGACTCTGGAGGGGCAAGATTTTTCTGATTATGATAAGATTAAAGAGGAAGTATTGCTTGCATACCAAATGATACCTGAGAAATATAGACAAAAGTTCAGGAATCAAAAATTTCAGGATGGGCAGACCTTAACTGAGTTTGGGAATGAGAAACTGTTCCTTTTTAAGAAATGGGTTTGTTCCAAAGGAGTTAATAAAGACTATAACAAATTAGTAGATCTGATGGTTCATGAGGAATTGTACAATACAATCCCTGTTGACCTCAGAGAATATTTGGAGGACAAAAACCCAGAAAATCTTTCAGAAGCACTGGATCTAGGTGACCGATTCTTGGCTCGCAGGGAATTGGTAAGTAAAAACAGTCATGCTGCTTCTGAAAATTTCCCCACTCGTTCTAAACCTTATTCCAAGTCCTATGGTCATAAAGGTAAGTGGGACAAGAATTTTCAGGGACAAATGAAGGCTGAGGTGCCCTCTAAAATAGAAGGAAAAGGTAAGTCAGCTGGAGTTCAAAGTTTACCTAGACAATCAGATAATTTTTCAGGTCCTCGAGTAAACAGTACCAGTCCTACACCAAATGGTAAAAATACCTTTAAGAGTTATGCCTGTTACTACTGTAACAAAACTGGACACACACAAAAGTTTTGTTGGTCAAGGCAGCGAGATCAGGAAAGGGAGGAACCACCCCAGAGGACTCTAACTGCAGAGATACATCCAGTTGCCTGCATTAGGTCTTCAAGGCAAGGTGAGGAGGAACCTTTGGATCTAGACCCCAGGATGTGTATATTTTCTAGTAGGTCCACAGTTGGTTTGCAAAAGAATGTAGGCAGAGTTGAGAACATATTGTCCTTGAGAGATGGATGTAGCACCTACTCTTTGCTACGTGCTGGAGTGCTACCAGTGTCTAAGGATACCTATACTGGGGTAGATATATTGTTGAAGGGTATTACGGGTTCAACCATAAGGACACCTGTACACAAATTATGGGTAGAATCTGCATACCAAGTTGGCTATCTCCCTGTAGGTATCTCAGATGAAATTCCCTTCAAAGGGGTCGACCTCTTATTAGGGAATAATGTTATGGGTCTGTTAGACAGTGAGGAACAACTAGGTTGGGGGCAACCAGGCCCCAAAGTTTGGGAGAAGAAGGCTAGGGAGACCCTGCCAGACCTTTTCCCTGTTGGTGCCATCACAAGAAGTATGTCTCGTGACCAGGATACCAAGGGTAATCCTTATATTTCTCATGAGGATGGTGAGGACTTAGGTTTGGAAACTCTATTTTCTGAGGTTGAACTGCAATCAACTAAAGAAAAGGATACCACAACCCGAGTTGAGCCTAATCAGTGCAGAGATCAAGGAAATAGTGTGAGAGAGGCTGCACCTGCTAGGGTGCAATTAATTTCTGTGCAGGAAAATGTCGCTGTTGCTGAGGAAAAGATGTTACAGTTAAATAAGTGTTTTCATTTCAGGGAGGAAACTCTTACAAAGAATTCACCTCTATTTGCAGTATCGATGGAAGGAGAAGAAGGGTTTTGTCCCCAGATGGTGATGTCCAAGGTTTCCAGGCATTTCTTCTGGTTTCAGCTGTGGGAGACTGTCAGAGAGTATATTGAGACCTATCATGTCTTTCAAATTATAGGGAAACCTAGTCGAAGTATTAAACCTGTTCCCCTTCAGCCGATTTCAGCACCAGGTGAACCCTTCAGCAAGCTGGTAGTGGATGTCGTTGGCCCACTCCCAAGGACCAGAATGGGAAATAATTATTTACTAACAATAATTTGCTCCACTACCAGGTACCTGGAAGCAGTCCCTCTGCATAAGATAACTGCTCATGTAGTCTTAAGGGTTTTGATGAAGTTCTTTTTTCATGTTGGTTTTCTTCAAGCAGCACAAACAGATCAAGGATCTAACTTTACCTCAAAGTCTTTTAGAAATGATTTGAAGGGACTAAAAGTAGAGCCTCAGTGTTCAACTGTGTATCACTCTCCATCTCAAGGGGAAATAGAGAAATTACATCAAACCCTCAAGACAATGATGCAAGCCTATGGTATAGACAATACTAACAACTGGGATGAGAGGATCCCTTTCTTTGTATTTGCTGAGTGGGGAAGCACTCTGGAATTTCTGAGCTATTGGCTTGGGGAGGATGGTGATGCTCCCCCCTCGGAGCTTTTTCTCAGTTTCAGATACTGTTTGGCTCATATGAGGTGGATGGTACCAGTGAACGTGCCCATCAACCAGACCAGGATGATGATGTGGGACCATAATGTGAACCATAATACTCTGGAGGCTGGAAGGGAAGTGCTGATACTGGAGCCAATTCATGTGAAAATCTGTATGGCAAGTTGCTGTGAGCTGAACATGTTGTGGGGGAAGTTCCCAGGGGTTAGATATAAAACCCACACCCCTGAGCAGAAAAAGAATGAGTATAATGTACACAGTAACCGGTCGAAAGGTTTGAAGTTGTGTCAAAAATTCAGAGAGACCAATGTTTTAATGGAATGTAAAGGGCTGCAAAACAATAATCTGTATGAAATACCAAAAGCGTATTTAAGAAATAACATGTGTGTAAAAAATTTTGGGAAATGCATGCTTGGGTTTAATGAGAAAAATGTTGGAGAGTTGGCTCAGCCACCTTGGAACTTTATAAAAGTTTGGGATGTCAGTAATGGGGAAAAATTGAAACTCCATGAGGAAATTGTTAAGGAAACTGAGCCAATTCAACAATTTTTGTGTGGGAAAAATCTGTATGAAAAATTGGAGATGGAGGAAGAAGTGAAATTCTTCCAACACCAGTTTGTAGTGCTTAGTGAGAGTCAGTGGGCATTCCCATGCTTCATGGTTCCCAAATTAGATGGCACCCTGGGCATAAACACTGACTACCACAGAGTACGTTTAACAACTAAGGTTTACAGAATTAGAAAGATTGATACTTATGCACTAAAAGATGCAAACATTTTAAATAAGCTAAAACATGGAAGATGTGATTTCCATGGTCTGTGTTCAAGCACCATTTTAATGTGTGTAATGCAAATTGTGTTCATTGTGTGTTTAAAATTTATGTGTGAGATGGAACGTGATGGTGTTTGTGTAAACTTGATGTATCCAACCTGGGTGCAAAGAGATGTCTTTGGTGTTTGTTGTTGCACTGCGAGAGGTTGCAGAACTGTTACTATCAGTGAGCAACCTTCTAAATTTAAATGTCAACATTTTATCACAGGAAAGAAAATTTTCATTTTGGGGCTGGCTATTCAGCATTTGTACATGTCTCAGGATCTCTTCATCCTGTTCCTGTGTATGGTGACTAAAATCAGACTCTTAAAATAGGCTTTGTTCCTACAGCCTTTTAATTTGGAAGTCAAATATATAAAAGGCTCAGAGAATGTGGTTGCTGATGCTCTCTCTAGATGTTTCATGTAGATGCAGGGTGCGTACTTTGTACATAGTGTTTGTCTTGTGCTGACCTTGTTGTTTTTGCAGTGGTGGACTCTCGGCGAGCCTGAGTACTCTCTACCAGCCATCTGACTGTGAAGGAGTCGAGTCAGAGCCAAAAGTGTGACGAGGGTCAGGGTGTACGTAAATGTGAGTTGAGGCAGTGGTTGACAACCTTCGGTAACATGAGACGTTCAGGAAGGTATGTGATGTTGTGTCTTGGTGTGCTCTATATACTAAACGGCCCGACGATTTGCCTTTGTGGTCCCTTGGACCCCTCCATGTTCTATGTCAGCCTCCTCTTCATAAGTTTGGAGGATCTGTGTGGAGTGGGACCTCGGAAGATGGGCTTGAGTGCCTGACCATGTTAAGGATCGTGAGTGTTGACTCGAAGTCTCACTGTTTGGTTTGGCCACCAAGTGAGAGACACCTTGACATGTTTTGTGAAGTTTCCTGCCTAGTGTACGCCTGACTGCTCTGGGTTTGGCTCTACTCTCGTCTCCTGATCAGGAAGATGCCACCCTGGAGTACCAGTTGCTTGCTGGATTACCGCAGCAGAGGCACAGGCCTGTTGGTGCGGGCTTTCACAGTGGGCATTGTGTGCAATTTTTGCATTGTAATGTGTATTGTTTAAAAGTCACTAAAATTGTAAATAGTTACACACTTGAGTATATGGGTATGGTTAAAATGCTTTTCTAAAAAATTCTGCAATCTGTTGTAAATAACAGTACAGTGAAGAGTAGTTATGGTGCTAGGAAATATGTAGCATTTCTAGTAGTCTTGTTTACCGCCTTCAGACTTAAGCAATATACTTTTTACTAGCCGTATCCTGAGGGACACGGCTAGCTTTTGTGAGACTTCGTCTGGAGGTGGGGGTGTTATGGGGCTATAGGACCCAACATGTATTTATAAGTAACAGTTACTCTGGAATACCTAATTATATTGAATTGATGGGGACTTTGCTCTAAATGTCAGAAGGACTGATCAACCTTATGACTGAGAGGCAGCTGGGTCAAGCCTATTTTTCTCAATATAATAGGTTATACTATAGACACATAAACACACAATTTAAATAAGTAGTTATAAAGTTGTATTTCCTTTTGTAAAAGTAAAATTAAGGTGTGGTAGAATTGTGGTAACTGGAGAATTGTGCTTGGCAACAGTCTTTTGTTTTGGTGGGAGGAGCTTAGCCTCTCTCTCTCTCTCTCCCTCTCACTGACTCGCTCTCTCTGTGGCTGACCTTCAACCTGGCAGGATCTCTGGGTCCTTCTTCTATCTTTTGGGGCATTATGTGTGCTCCAGGGGTGAGTTTTTATAATTTAAGTTGTGACCACCATACCCAGGGTGACTAAAGTGTGTCAAAACACTGGTTAGCCCAGAGTTATGTCAAGAAGAGAGGACAAAAGTTGTTGGGATACACCATGTGGGAGAACAGTTATGGAGTGTGTAGATTTCTGTTTTGAAAATGTGAGGCTGTGATTGTATATTCTGTACATATCTATTGAGAATACAGTTATATTTTTATAGTAGTAGTTTACATAACCTGTGAAGAGGGCTGGTGAAAGGGTATCAGAGACACTCAAGATGATCAGCCATGATGTAAGTATTACCCCTAGACAGATAAGGCCATTAAGTAAAAGCTACCCCACACTAGAACATGTAGTGAGAACCTTACTATCAAAGTAATAAGGGACAACCAACGTAACAATAATAAACATGATAAGTAACATATAAACATGATAAATACACCCCACAGTAGAATAAACAAACATAAATACGAGATGTGGTAGCCAGACGACTTGTACGAGTGACGGCAAGAATAGCATTTTCTCTTGTCCAACATAAAAGAAAATGCGCTACTGGGGTAACTGTAGAAAATTATTCCTTTCATATGCCTTCACTCAGAGCGTCATTTCTTCTAAAAATGGTGTTACATGAGAATGAGAGTGTTCCTCTTTATTTATTCTACCGTATCAACGTAGAGACAACTTGTACACAAACCAAACGTGTTCGCCTGGTTTGTTTACAAAACTTGCATTAGCCTGGTTTGTTTAAATAACTCCGTGTCTGTCCTCTCTCATGTACTCATTTTCTCTCTCTCTCTACATTAAGACTACAATTATTTTAAGGTAAGTAATGAGTGAACTGTATGTGCATTTTATCGTTCTGGGATGCTTAAATGTCATAGAATATTGTGTGAGGGGAGGGTGGCCTGGCTGACTACCATATATACCACACCTGATTTCTTACAATAAATACTACTCATCTCACCCTAGATTAAAACTACAAATATTTTAAGGTAAGTAATGAGTGTATTATATGTGTACAGTGGACCCCCGGTTAACGATTTTAATCCGTGCAAGAGGGCTCATCGTTATGCGAAATAATCGTTATGCGAATGAATTTTCCCCATAAGAAATAATGGAAATAAAATTAATCCGTGCAAGACGCCCAAAAGTATGAAAAAAATTTTTTTTTACCACATGAAATGTTAATTTTAATACACACAAACTGAAAAAGGCATGCACAATTACATGACACTTACTTTTATTGAAGATCTGGTGATGATTGATGGGATGGGAGGAGGGGAGAGCATTATCTTCTTACTGTTTAGAAGGGGAATCCCCTTCCATTAGGACTTGAGGTAGCAAGTCCTTTTCTGGGGTTACTTCCCTTCTTCTTTTAATGCCACTAGGACCAGCTTGAGAGTCACTGGACCTCTGTCGCACAACAAATCTGTCCATAGAGCTCTGTACCTCCCGTTCCTTCAAGACTTTCCTAAAATGGGCCATAACATTGTCATTGAAATAGTCACAAGCACGGCTTGCAACAGCTGTGTCAGGGTGATTTTCATCTATAAAGGTTTGCAGTTCAACCCACTCTGCACACATTTCCTTAATCTTTGAAGTAGGCACAATGGATTCCACAACTGGCATAGGCTTCTCAGGGTTAGCCCCAAACCCTTCAAAATCTTTCTTAATTTCCATACTAATTCTCACCCTTTTTACCACAGGGTTGGCACTAGAAGCTTTCTTGGGGCCCATGGTCACTTATTTTCCAGAAACAGCACCGAAAATACTGTAATAATACGAAATATTCCGAGTGTATGCTTGGATGTTACCGCGGAGGCTGGCTGGTAAACAATGGGACGGAGCGGCACATGTGAGGCTGGCTGAGGGCACATTGGACGCGTCTCGGACGAAAATCGGTATGCGGGTTTTTAATCGGTATGCGCGGCAAAAATTTTGCGATAAAAGTAATCGTTATGCGGAAAAATCGCTATGCGATGCCATCGTTATGCGGGGGTCCACTGTATTTTACTTTTTATTGTTTTTACTTTTTTAATGCCAAGTTCTATTGCTAACTTAATATACGTTAGTGTAAACTTATTATCTAGTATTTCTATGCATTTATAAGTAGAAAAAAAGGGTGTTCCACTTTATGGCAATTTCCGCTTTACGGCGGTAGCCTGGAACCTAACTTGCCGTATAAGTTGGGCCCTACTGTACCCAAAAAACACACAAATGGATAAACCATTTTACTTCTCATAGCACAAGACAATAATAAAACCCTAGTAAGTCTACAATTCATTGGACCATCCTTATAAAATTCAGCATTGGGCCATGGTCACACTACCATTTTTATATATTTATTATTAATCTGGACATGATACATAGATGTACAAAGAAATACAGTGGTTAAGTCTCAGGTAGTAGGTTGGTAGACAGCAACCACCCAGGGAAGTACTACCGTCCTGCCAGATGACTGTGAAACAGAAACCTGTAACTGTTTTGCATGATGGTAGGATTACTGGTTTCTTTTTCTGTCTCATAAACACACTAGATAACAGGGATATCTTGTTACTCCTACTTACACTTTGGTCACACTTCACAGACACGCACACGCATATATATATATATATATATATATATATATATATATATATATATATATATATATATATATATATATATATATATATATATATATATATATATATTTTTTTTTTGTTCAACAAGTCGGCCGTCTCCCACCGAGGCAGGGTGACCCAAAAAAGAAAGAAAATCCCCAAAAAGAAAATACTTTCATCATCATTCAACACTTTCACCACACTCGCACATTATCACGGTTTTTGCAGAGGTGCTCAGAATACAACAGTCTAGAAGCATACACATATAAAGATACACAACATATCCCTCCAAACTGCCAATATCCCAAACCCCTCCTTTAAAGTGCAGGCATTGTACTTCCCATTTCCAGGACTCAAGTCCGACTATATGAAAATAACCGGTTTCCCTGAATCCCTTCACTAAATATTACCCTGCTCACACTCCAACAGATCGTCAGGTCCCAAGTACCATTTGTCTCCATTCACTCCTATCTAACATGCTCACGCACGCTTGCTGGAAGTCCAAGCCCCTTGCCCACAAAACCTCCTTTACCCCCTCTCTCCAACCCTTTCGAGGACGACCCCTACCCCGCCTTCCTTCCCCTATAGATTTATATGCTTTCCATGTCATTCTACTTTGATCCATTCTCTCTAAATGACCAAACCACCTCAACAACCCCTCTTCTGCCCTCTGACTAATACTTTTATTAACTCCACACCTTCTCCTAATTTCCACACTCCGAATTTTCTGCATAATATTTACACCACACATTGCCCTTAAACAGGACATCTCCACTGCCTCCAACCATCTCCTCGCTACTGCATTTACCACCCAAGCTTCACACCCATATAAGAGTGTTGGTACTACTATACTTTCATACATTCCCTTCTTTGCCTCCATAGATAACGTTTTTTGACTCCACATATACCTCAACACACCACTCACCCTTTTTCCCTCATCAATTCTATGATTAACCTCATCCTTCATAAATCCATCCACCGACACGTCAACTCCCAAGTATCTGAAAACATTCACTTCTTCCATACTCCTCCTCCCCAATTTGATATCCAATTTTTCTTTATCTAAATCATTTGACACCCTCATCACCTTACTCTTTTCTATGTTCACTTTCAACTTTCTACCTTTACACACATTCCCAAACTCATCCACTAACCTTTGCAATTTTTCTTTAGAATCTCCCATAAGCACAGTATCATCAGCAAAAAGTAACTGTATCAATTCCCATTTTGAATTTGATTCCCCAAAATTTAATCCCACCCCTCTCCCGAACACCCTAGCATTTACTTCCTTTACAACCCCATCTATAAATATATTAAACAACCATGGTGACATTACACATCCCTGTCTAAGTCCTACTTTTACCGGGAAGTAGTCTCCCTCTCTTCTACACACCCTAACCTGAGCCTCACCATCCTCATAAAAACTCTTTACAGCATTTAATAACTTACCACCTATTCCATATACTTGCAACATCTGCCACATTGCTCCTCTATCCACTCTATCATATGCCTTTTCTAAATCCATAAATGCAATAAAAACTTCCCTACCTTTATCTAAATACTGTTCACATATATGCTTCAATGTAAACACTTGATCTACACATCCCCTACCCACTCTAAAACCTCCTTGCTCATCCGCAATCCTACATTCTGTCTTACCTCTAATTCTTTCAATTATAACCCTACTGTACACTTTTCCTGGTATACTCAATAAGCTTATTCCTCTATAATTTTTACAGTCTCTTTTGACCCCTTTCCCTTTATATAAAGGGACTATACATGCTCTCCGCCAATCCCTAGGTACCTTCCCCTCTTTCATACATTTATTAAACAAAAGTACCAACCACTCCAACACTATATCCCCCCCTGCTTTTAACATTTCTGTCATGATCCCATCATTTCCAGCTGCTTTACCCCCTTTCATTTTACGTAATGCCTCACGTACCTCCCCCACACTTACATTCTGCTCTTCTTCACTCCTAAAAGATGGTATACCTCCCTGACCAGTGCATGAAATTACTGCCTCTGTTTCTTCCTTAACATTTAAAAGTTCCTCAAAATATTCTCGCCATCTACCCAATACCTCCATCTCCCCATCTACTAACTCCCCTACTCTGTTTTTAACTGACAAATCCATATTTTCCCTAGGCTTTCTTAACTTGTTTAACTCACTCCAAAATTTTTTCTTATTTTCATTAAAATTTCTTGACAGTGCCTCTCCCACTCTCTCACCACTCTCTTTACCTTTCTTTTACTCTCCATATACTCTGCTCTTCTTATAACACTTCTGCTTTGTAAAAACCTCTCATAAGCTACCTTTTTCTCTTTTATCACACCATTTACTTCATCATTCCACCAATCACTCCTCTTTCCTCCTGCCCCCACCCTCCTATAACCACAAACTTCTGCCCCACATTCTAATACTGCATTTTTAAAACTATTCCAACCCTCTTCAACCCCCCCACTACTCATCTTTGCACTAGCCCACCTTTCTGCCAATAGTCGCTTATATCTCACCCGAACTTCCTCCTCCCTTAGTTTATACACTTTCACCTCCCTCTTACTTGTTGTTGCCACCTTCCTCTTTTCCCATCTACCTCTTACTCTAACTGTAGCTACAACTAAATAATGATCCGATATATCAGTTGCCCCTCTATAAACATGTACATCCTGGAGCCTACCCATCAACCTTTTATCCACCAATACATAATCTAATAAACTACTTTCATTACGTGCTACATCATACCTTGTATATTTATTTATCCTCTTTTTCATAAAATATGTATTACTTATTACCAAATTTCTTTCTACACATAGCTCAATTAAAGGCTCCCCATTTACATTTACCCCTGGCACCCCAAATTTACCTACTACTCCCTCCATAACATTTTTACCCACTTTAGCATTGAAATCCCCAACCACCATTACTCTCACACTTGATTCAAAACTCCCCACGCATTCACTCAACATTTCCCAAAATCTCTCTCTCTCCTCTACACTTCTCTCTTCTCCAGGTGCATACACGCTTATTATAACCCACTTTTCACATCCAATCTTTATTTTACTCCACATAATCCTTGAATTAATACATTTATAGTCCCTCTTTTCCTGCCATAGCTTATCCTTCAACATTATTGCTACTCCTTCTTTAGCTCTAACTCTATTTGAAACCCCTGACCTAATCCCATTTATTCCTCTCCACTGAAACTCTCCCACCCCCTTCAGCTTTGTTTCACTTAAAGCCAGGACATCCAGCTTCTTCTCATTCATAACATCCACAATCATCTCTTTCTTATCATCTGCACAACATCCACGCACATTCAGACTTCCCACTTTGACAATTTTCTTCTTCTTATTCTTTTTAGTAATCTTTACAGGAAAAAGGGTTACTAGCCCATTGTTCCCGGCATTTTAGTTGACTTTTACAACACGCATGGCTTACTGAGGAAAGATTCTTATTCCACTTCCCCATGGATATAAAAGGAAAATTAATAAGACCAAGAACTATTAAGATAAAAATCAAAGAAAACTCAGATGAGTGTGTATAAATAAATGTGTACATGTATGTATAGTGTGACCTAAGTGTAAGTAGAAGTAGCAAGACATGCCTGTAATCTTGCATATTTATGAGACAGACAAAAGACATCAGCAATCCTACCATCATGTAAAACAATCACAGGCTTTCGTTTTACACTCGCTTGGCAGGACGGTAGTACCTCCCTGGGTGGTTGCTGTCTACCAACCTACTACCTATAAATATATATATATATATATATATATATATATATATATATATATATATATATATATATATATTTATATATATACATACATACATCGAGGTTTTTCTCCTTTTTCTAAATAGCTCTTGTTCTTCTTCATTTCTTCTATTGTCCATGGGGAAGTGGAAAAGAATCTTCCCTCCCTAAGCCATGCGTGTCGTATGAGGCGACTGAAATGCCGGGAGCGATGGGCTAGTAACCCCTTCTCCTGTAGACATTTACTAAAAAAGAGAAGAAGAAAAACTTTATAAAACTGGAATGCTTGAATGTGCGTGGATGTAGTGCGGATGACAAGAAACAGATGATTGCTGATGTTATGAATGAAAAGAAGTTGGATGTCCTGGCCCTAAGCGAAACAAAGCTGAAGGGGGTAGGGGAGTTTTGGTGGGGGGAAATAAATGGGATTAAATCTGGAGTATCTGAGAGAGTTAGAGCAAAGGAAGGGGTAGCAGTAATGTTGAAGGATCAGTTATGGAAGGAGAAAAGAGAATTTGAATGTGTAAATTCAAGAATTATGTGGATTAAAGTAAAGGTTGGATGCGAAATGTGGGTCATAATAAGTGTGTATGCACCTGGAGAAGAGAGGAATGTAGAGGAGAGAGAGAGACTTTGGGAGATGTTAAGTGAATGTATAGAAGCCTTTGAACCAAGTGAGAGAGTAACTGTGGTAGGGGACCTGAATGCTAAAGTAGGAGAAACTTTTAGAGAGGGTGTGGTAAGTAAGTTTGGAGTGCCAGGTGTAAATGATAATGGGAGCCCTTTGATTGAACTTTGTATAGAAAGGGGTTTAGTTATAGGTAATACATATTTTAAGAAAAAGAGGATAAATAAGTATACAAGATATGATGTAGGGCGAAATGACAGTAGTTTGTTGGATTATGTATTGGTAGATAAAAGACTGTTGAGTAGACTTCAGGATGTACATGTTTATAGAGGGGCCACAGATATATAAGATCACTTTTTAGTTGTAGCTACACAGAGAGTAAAAGGTAGATGGGATACAAGGAGAATAGAAGCATCAGGGAAGAGAGAGGTGAAGGTTTATAAACTAAAAGAGGAGGCAGTTAGGGTAAGATATAAACATCTATTGGAGGATAGATGGGCTAATGAGAGCATAGGAAATGGGGTTGAAGAGGTATGGGGTAGGTTTAAAAATGTAGTGTTAGAGTGTTCAGCAGAAGTTTGTGGTTACAGTAAAGTGGGTGCGGGAGGGAAGAGGAGCGATTGGTGGAATGATGATGTAAAGAGAGTAGTAAGGCAGAAAAAGTTAGCATATGAGAAGTTTTTACAAAGTAGAAGTGATGCAAGGAGGGAAAGTATATGGAGAAAAAGAGAGATTAAGAGAGTGGTGAAGCAATGTAAAAAGAGAGCAAATGAGAGAGTGGGTGAGATGTTATCAACAAATTTTGTTGAAAATAAGAAAAAGTTTTGGAGTGAGATTAACAAGTTAAGGAAGCCTAGAGAACAAATGGATTTGTCAGGTAAAAATAGGAGAGGAGAGTTATTAAATGGAGAGTTAGAGGTATTGGGAAGATGGAGGGAATATTTTGAGGAATTGTTAAATGTTGATGAAGATAGGGAAGCTGTCATTTCGTGTACAGGGCAAGGAGGAATAACATCTTGTAGGAGTGAGAAAGAGCCAGTTGTGAGTTTGGAGGAAGTTCGTGAGGCAGTAGGTAAAATGAAAGGGGGTAAGGCAGCTGGGATTGATGGGATAAAGATAGAAATGTTAAAAGCAGGTGGGGATATAGTTTTGGAGTGGTTGGTGCTATTATTTAATAAATGTATGGTAGAGGGTAAGGTACCTAGGGATTGGCAGAGAACATGCATAGTTCCTTTGTATAAAGGCAAAGGGGACAAAAGAGAGTGCAAAAATTATAGGGGGATAAGTCTGTTGAGTATACCTGGAAAAGTGTATGGTAGAGTTATTATTGAAAGAATTAAGAGTAAGACAGAGAATAGGATAGCAGATGTACAAGGAGGCTTTAGGAAAGGTAGGGGGTGTGTGGACCAGGTGTTTACAGTGAAACATATAAGTGAACAGTATTTAGATAAGGCTAAAGAGGTTTTTGTGGCATTTATGGATTTGGAAAAGGTGTATGACAGGGTGGATAGGGGGGCAATGTGGCAGATGTTGCAGGTGTATGGTGTAGGAGGTAGGTTACTGAAAGCAGTGAAGAGTTTTTACGAGGATAGTGAGGCTCAAGTTAGAGTATATAGGAAAGAGGGAGATTATTTCCCAGTAAAAGTAGGCCTTAGGCAAGGATGTGTGATGTCACTGTGGTTGTTTAATATATTTATAGATGGGGTTGTAAGAGAAGTAAATGCGAGGGTCTTGGCAAGAGGCATGGAGTTAAAAGATAAAGAATCACACATAAAGTGGGAGTTGTCACAGTTGCTCTTTGCTGATGACACTGTGCTCTTGGGAGATTCTGAAGAGAAGTTGCAGAGGTTGGTGGATGAATTTGGTAGGGTATGCAAAAGAAGAAAATTAAAAGTGAATACAGGAAAGAGTAAGGTTATGAGGATAACAAAAAGATTAGGTGATGAAAGATTGGATATCAGATTGGAGGGAGAGAGTATGGAGGAGGTGAATGTATTCAGATATTTGGGAGTGGACGTGTCAGCAGATGGGTCTATGAAAGATGAGGTGAATCATAGAATTGATGAGGGGAAAAGGGTGAGCGGTGCACTTAGGAGTCTGTGGAGACAAAGAACTTTGTCCTTGGAGGCAAAGAGGGGAATGTATGAGAGTATAGTTTTACCAACGCTCTTATATGGGTGTGAAGCATGGGTGATGAATGTTGCAGCGAGGAGAAGGCTGGAGGCAGTGGAGATGTCATGTCTGAGGGCAATGTGTGGTATGAATATAATGCAGAGAATTCGTAGTTTGGAAGTTAGGAGGAGGTGTGGGATTGCCAAAACTGCTGTCCAGAGGGCTGAGGAAGGGTTGTTGAGGTGGGTCAAACATGTAGAGAGAATGGAGTGAAAAAGAATGACTTCAAGAGTGTATCAGTCTGTAGTGGAAGGAAGGCGGGGTAGGGGTCGGCCTAGGAAAGGTTGGATTGAGGGGGTAAAGGAGGTTTTGCGTGCGAGGGGCTTGGACTTCAAGCGGGCATGCATGAGCGTGTTTGATAGTAGTGAATGGAGACAAATGGTTTTTAATACTTGACGTGCTGTTGGAGTGTGAGCAAAGTAACATTTATGAAGGGATTCAGGGAAACTGGTAGGCCGGACTTGAATCCTGAAGATGGGAAGCACTCCGAAGGAGGGATGTTAATGTTGCAGTTTAAAAACTGTAGTGTAAAGCATCCTTCTGGCAAGACAGTGATGGAGTGAATGATGGTGAAAGTTTTTCTTTTTTGGGCCACCCTGCCTTGGTGGGAATCGGCCAGTGTGTTAATAAAAATATATAAAAAGTGTAACATGCCAAAAGCCGCTTGCATGCAGAGAATTATGGGCAGGCTTAAAATTAACTTAAGATTAACTAAGCAATGACATATTCAGTGGTAAAAATTATAGTAAACAAATAACAATTAAGCACAAATGAGTGTTTCAAAGACAGGTCATATGGTCATTTGCTGAGTTGTTGTGCATTCAATAGAATGGAGCATTCTGTTAGGTTATGTAATTAAAAGAAAAACAAAGTTTGATAGTGTCACAGGTTAAACATTTATGAGATACAATTATTCAGCATTTATTTAGTTGTGGGTGAGTAAGTGATTTTTAAGAAGAGACTTGAATTTATAAACAGATAGTGTTTCTTTTATATTCACAGGTAATGAATTCCAGATTTTGGGGCTTTTTATGTGTACTGAGTTTTTACACAGTGTGAGATGGACGCATGGAACATCAAAGAGTGATCTGCGCCTTGTGTTATTTTCATGTGTTCTGTTGAGGATGGTAAGGAGACATTTGAGGGGAGGGTTTATATCTGAGTTAAGTGTTCTATGTATGTAGTAGGTACAATAATAAATATAGATGTTTTGTACGGTGAGTAGGTTTAGAGTTTTGAATATTGGTGGAGTGTGCTGCTTGTAGTGGGAATTTGTTATCATTCTGACTGCAGCCTTTTGTTGGGTAATTAATGGTCTGAGATGGTTTATTGTTGTTGAGCCCCATGCACAAATTCCATAGGTGAGATAGGGGTAAATAAGTGAGTGATATCGGGCCAGGAGGGCTGACTGCAGAACATAGTACCATATCTTCAATAGTATGCCTATGGTCTTGGAAATTTTCTTGGAAATTTGTTGTACATGTGTTTGAAATTTGAGTCTATTATCAAGGTGGATTCCTAAGAATTTTCCCTCTGTGAGCTTTGTGATAGGTGATCCGTTTATGATTAGGTTGAGAGGGACATCTGTAGCTCTGTTTCCAAACTGAATGAAGTAGGTTTTGTCAATGTTGAGAGTAAGTTTGTCATCATCCAGGTAGATATTTTCTGTAATTCGGTATTCACAGTATTGGTTAGCATGACTGAGCTTGGGTGAGAGAAGACGTATGTAGTGTCATCTGCAAATAGTGTGAGTTTGAGTAGCTGCGATGCATTTGGTAGGTTATTTATGTAAACGAGAAAGAGAAGAGGGCCAAGGACACTTCCTTGTGAGACACCAACTGTAATTGGCTGTGCGGAAGAGTTTGCTCCATTTGTGTACACATATTGGCTTCTGTTCTGAGGTATGTCTTTAGGAACTTGAGGGAGTGCCCTCTTATACCATAGTGCGACAATTTTATGTGGAGCAAATCATGGTCAACTGTATCAAAAGCTTCATGTAAATCAATGAAGATCCCCAATGGGACTTCTTTTTTCTCTAGTGTAGTGTATATTTGTTCTAGCATATGTATAATAGCATCATTCATATTTTTATGAGGCCTGAACCCAAACTGACAGGGGTTGAGTATGTTGTGGGAGATGAGATAGGAATAGATTCGCTTATGAATTAATTTTTCGAAGATTTTAGAGAGAGGGTGCAAGTTGGATATTGGCCTATAGTTATTCAAGTCTGTTTGGTCTCCTCATTTATGGATCGGGGTGATCCTCGCTATTTTGAGAACTGTAGGGAAGGTAGAGGATTCGATGGATTTGTTAAACAGTGTTGCAATGAATGGTGACAGCACTTGTGAAGCTTTTTTGTATATAAAGGGTGGTAAGGTATTTAAATCTCCTGTCTTGTTTTTTAGTGTGTTGATAATAAGGGAGACTTCTGTTGGGTTAGTCAGAGCTAGGAACAGTGTGTTCAGGTAGTTGCCAGTGAGGTAGTCATTGGGTGAGGTATTTGAGCTTGGGATTTTATTGGCAAGGTTTTTTCCTATGGTGGAGAAGAAATCATTGATTCTGTTTGCTGTTTCAGTTGGTGGGAGTTGGGGTTCATCTGTTTTTTTTAGTTCAATTGCGCTATTTCCTGATATCTTTTTTGTTCCTAGAAATTCTGATAGGGTTTTCCAGGTCTTTTTTATATCACCTTTTAAGTTGGATAATCTGTTCTCATAATACATTTTTTTAGCCCTTCTTATCAGGCTGGTTAGGACTGACGAGTAACGTTTTGTTTAGTCTCTGGTTATGTGACCCATTCTGTACTGTTTTTCGTATAGGTGCTTTGTATTTATGGATTTGAGGATGCTGGGTGTTAGCCAGGGACTGTTTAGTCAGTTAGCTGTCATCTGTTTAGTTTTTTTAGGGCAGTACTTGTTATAGAGATACTGGTTTTTTTTTAGAAAATTATTAATACATTAGTCAGTATCTGTATAGATTTCTAGCTCAGTGTGCCAGTCAATGTTTGTCATTGCTGTTGTGAAGTTATTAATGGCTGCCTCATTATGAAATCGGAAAGTGACTTTAGTAGTGTCTTGGGGTAATTTGCCTAGGTTAGTTATGAGGGAGGTAGGATAGTGGTCCGTGGTATTATTGGTGATTATGCCTGTCAACACTGAGGTTTTCCCAATATAATGATAATGATTTTTATTTCTTTAAGCTGTAAAAATAATGTTTAAATGTATTACTACAATAGCAGGCACCAAAGAAAGCCACTAATTATGTAATACAGTTCAGGCAACTAATCATAAGGCTTATATGCTACTTGAGAACTAGACATAGCATATTAAGTCTTTCACCGCTCAGACCCGGAAAAAGAAACTTGTTCTCAATGTACAAATATTAAAAAAAAGAATCTTCTGAAATTATAGAACCTTTTTTTCAAAGATAATGACTAAATGTACAAAATTTGGTGGGAAATTTATGGAACTACGCAAGTGCAAAGCTAGCAGTCTTAGCGCAATTTACACTCCGATGATTTTGCCCACTTTGAGTCCTATTTTAGGCCAATTCCATTGTTCCAGTCGACAAAATTCTTAGCTATTTTCCTAGTATGCCTTCCATTGTACTGAGTGAGCACAAAAAACTGCCCATTCAACTACATGTATTTAGACTTCCTTATAAAGTGATCAGAATTTGGTAATTTCACATAAAATTAAAAAAGACAAAGAGGGTATGTATGAGAGTATAGTCATATCAGCACTCTTATATGGGTGTGAAGCATAGGTGGTGAATATTGCAACAAGGAGAAGGCTGGAGCCAGTGGAGATGTTGTGTCTGAGGGCAGTGTGAATATAATGCAGAGAATCCACAGGCTGGAAATTAGGAGGAGGTGTGGGGTTACTAAAAGTATTATCCAGAGAGCTAAGGAGGGTTTGTTGAGGTGGTTCAGTCATTTAGGTAGGATAGAACAAGATAGAATGACCTGGAGAGCATTTAAATCTTTAGTGGAAGGAAGGCGGGGTAGAGCTCAGCCTAAGAAAGGTTGGAGGGAGAGCGTAAAAGAGGTTTTGTGTGCGAGGGGCTTGGACTTTCAGCAAGCATGCGTGAGCATGTAAGATAGGAGCGAATAGAGACAAATAGTTTTTAGGACTTGACGTGCTGTTGGAGTGTGAGTAGGGTAATATTTATGAAGGGATTCAGGGAAACCGGCAGGCCAGACTTGAGTCCTGGAGATGGGAAGTACAGTGCCTGTACTCTGAAGGAGGGGTGTTAATGTTGCAGTTTTATAACTGTAGTGTAAGTGTGCCTCTGGCAGGACAGTGATGGAGTGAATGATGGTAAAAGTTGTTCTATTTCAGGCCACCCTGCCTTGGTGGAAAATGACCGATGTGTTAATAAAAAATAAACAATGCAGACATTCCTGGCACTAAAATAACATTTTCTCTGTTCATTAGTCACATCTCCAGGCCCCTCTTATATTATGCTTGCCTTCCAATTTGAGGGTCCAAGCCGTAATTCTATAATTCTATGCCATGAGCTCAGCTCACTCAGATAAGCTGTGAACAGTAAATTTGGGCCTAAATATGAGAGAATGAATCTACGTGGTAAGTGTGCTCCATATAAAAAACTCCTGCAGCATGCAGTGCATAATGAGAAAAAAAAAAACGTGACAGAGTTTTTGGATTAAAACAGCAACTTTGCAGTGAATTTACATGTTTTTTATGGTTGTATCTGCAGTTTCTTGGTATTATTCGACAGAATGGAAGATGTATTACAGAAATAGAGATGATTTTGATTAGTTTTAGTACTTAAAATAGCCTGAAATTGAGCTCAAAATAGCGGAAACGTTTGATTTTTACCGATGCTCAAGAGTAAATAAATGACATCCAATACACATCAACTGGTGGGTCTAATATACATTCATGAATGGGCTGATATTATTTATACAATCATTACAATATTGCATAACAGTAAATCTTCTATTTTTAAGTGTGAATAAAAATTCTTAATGTGAACAAAAAATCAAAATGGAATTCATCTGCAAAGCCTGGAAACATAACTGATAAACAGAGAAAATGTTATTTTAGTGCCAGGACTGCCTGCACTGTTTATTCTGGACCCTATTTTGAAATTGGAATATTTTGAACTTTGTGTGAAACTGGCCAGAATTACCAATTTCTGATCACTTTACCAGGTAGTTGAAATAGTCAATTGGGCAGTTCCTTTACTCAATCGATAAAATAGAAGTAATACTAGTAAAATAGCTAAGAATTTGGTCAACTGCAAAAAAATGTAATTGGACTAAAATTGGACTCAAAGTGGGCAAAATCATCAATGCATAATTATTGCTGACATAGTAAAATTTGTGATAGTGTAATTTCGTCAATTTTCCATCAAATGTCATACA
Organism: Cherax quadricarinatus; assembly: GCF_038502225.1. Taxonomy (NCBI): domain Eukaryota; kingdom Metazoa; phylum Arthropoda; class Malacostraca; order Decapoda; family Parastacidae; genus Cherax; species Cherax quadricarinatus. Next base: position 20,890,899 of record NC_091373.1, read on the forward strand.
TTTTGTTTCATTACATTTAGAAAAAGATTCTCTAACATTTCACAAGAAAAATATTTTTTTTTTTTTTAATTTTTGGACCCTATGGACAAGGTGTAGAACTAAGGCTTTTTCGGCCATTTCCCACCAAGGCAGGGTGGCCAGAAAAAGAAAAACTTTCATCATTCACTCTATCACTGTCTTGCCAGAGGGACGCTTATACTACAATTTTAAGACTGCAACATTAACACCCCTTCTTCAGAGTACAGGCACTATACTTCTCATCTCCAGGACTCAAGTCCGGCCTGCCGGTTTCCCTGAATCCCTTCATAAATGTTACCTTGCTCACACTCATATAAGTGTATTGGTATAACTATAGTCTCATACATTCCCCTCTTTTGTCCCATGGATAATGTTCTTTGTCTCCACAGACTCCTCAGTGCACTACTCACCTTCTTCCCCTCGTCAATTCAATTATTTGTCTCATCTTTCATAGACCCATCTGCTGACACATCCACTCCCAAATATCTGAATACATTTACCTCCTCCATACTCTCTCCCTCCAATCTGACATCCAATCTTTTGTTACCTAATTTTTTTATCCTCATCACCCTATCTTTCCAGTTGTAAGTGTGGGAAAAGTTCGTGAGGCAGTGGGTAGAGTGAAAGGGGGTAAGGCAGCTGGGACTGATGGGATAAAGATAGAAATGTTAAAAGTAGGTGGGGATATAGTTTTGGAGTGGTTGGTGCTATTATTTAATAAATGTATGGAAGAGGGTAAGGTACCTAGGGATTGGCAGAGAGCGTGCATAGTTCCTTTGTATAAAGGCAAAGGGGACACAAGAGAGTGCAAAAATTATAGGGGGATAAGGCTGTTGAGTATACCTGGTAAAGTGTATGGTAGAGTTATTACTGAAAGAATTAAGATGAACAAGGAGGCGTTAGAAAAAGTAGGGGGTGTGTAGACCAAGTGTCTACAGTGAAACATATAAGTGAACATAAGTGCCACAAAAAAGAGGTTTTTGTGGCACTTATGGATTTGGAAAGGAATGTGATAGGGTGGATATGGGGGCAATGTGGCAGATGTTGCAGGTGTATGGTATAGGAGGCAGGTTACTGAAAGCAGTGAAGAGTTTTTACGAGGATAGTGAGGCACAGGTTAGAGTATGTAGGAAAGAGGGAGATTATTTCCCAGTAAAAGTAGGTCTTAGACAAGGATGTGTGATGTCACCGTGGTTGTTCAATATATTTATAGATGGCATTGTAAGAGAAGTGAATGCGAGGGGTCTTGGCAAGAGGAGTGGAGTTAAAAGATAAAGAATCAAACATAAAGAGGGAGTTGTCACAGTTGCTTTTTACTTATGACACTACGCTTTTGGGAGATCCTGAAGAGAAGTTGCAGAGGCTGGTGGATGAATTTGGTAGGGTACGTAAAAGAAGGAAATTTAAAGTGAATATAGGAAAGAGTAAGGTTATGAGGATAACAAAAAGATTAGGTGATGAAAGATGGGATATCAGATTGGAGGGAGAGAGTATGGAGAAGGTGAATGCATTCAGATATTTGGGAGTGGATGTGTCAACAGATGGGTCTATGAAAGATGAGGTGAATCATAGAACTGATGAGGGGAAAAGGGTGAGCAGTGCACTTAGGAGTCTGTGGACACAAATAACTTTGCCCTTGGAAGCAAAGAGGGGAATGTATGAGAGTATAGTTTTACCAATGCGCTTATATGGGTGTGAAACATGGGTGATGAATGTTGCAGCGAGGAGAAGGCTGGAGGCAGTGGAAGATGTCATGTCTGAGGGAAATGTGTGGAGTGAATATAATGCAGAGAATTCATAGTTTGGAAGTTAGGAGGAGGTGCAGGATTGCCAAAACTGTTGTCCAGAGGGCTAAGGAAGGGTTATTGAGGTGGTTCGGACATGTAGAGAGAATGGAATGAAACAGAATGACTTCGAGAATGTATCAATCTGTAGTGGAAGGAAGGAGGGGTAGGGGTCGGCCTAGGAAAGGTTGGAGGGAGGGGGTAAAGGAGGTTTCGTGTGCGAGGGGCTTGGACCTCCAGCATGCATGAGCGTATTTGATAGTGAATGGAGACAAATGGTTTTTAATACTTGACATGCTGTTGGAGTGTGAGCAAAGTAACATTTATGAAGGGATTCAGGGAAACCAGCAGGCCGGACTTGAGTCCTGGAGATGGGAAGTACAGTGTCTACACTCTGAAGGAGGGGTGGTAATGTTGCAATTTTATAAACTGTAGTGTAAAGCACCCCTCTGGCAAGACAGTGATGGAGTGAATGATGATGAAAGTTTTTCTTTTTCGGGCCACCCTACCTTGGTGGGAATCGGCCGATGTATTAATAAAAAAATAATAAATAAAAAATACATACACTACCAAAGTCATCCACCACCCTCTGCAACTTCTCTTCAGAATTTCCCAAAAGCACAGTGTCATCTGCAAAGAGCAACTGTGACAACTCCCACTTTATGTAGATTCCTTATCTTTTAACCCCACACCTCTTGCCAACACCCTATCTATAAATATATTGAATGACCATGGTGACATCACACATTGCTGCCTAAGGCTTACATTTACTGAAAAATAAACTCCCTCTCTCTTACAAACTCTAACATGCACCTCAGTATTCTTTAAAAACTCTTCACTGCTTCCACAAACCTACCTCCTATTCTATATATTTGCAACATCTGCCACATTGCCCAATTATCCACCCTATCATGTGCCTTTTCCGAATTCATAAATGCCACAAAAACCTCTTTACACTTATTTAAATACAGTGGACCCCCACCTTACGATGGCATCACCTTACGTTAAATCCACCATACGATACATTTTTCCACAAAAATTTTGCCTCGCCTCACGCTAAAAAACTCACCTCACACGATTCTTCCGAGACACGTCCCACGTGTGGCCTAAGTGCGCCTCAGCTGCCCCATGGGTGCCAGTGTTTACAAGCCAGCCAGTGCGGTCGCATCCACGCATAAAATCGGTACATTTCATATTATCACAGCGTTTTTAGTGATTATACCTGCAAAATAAGTCACCATGGGCCCCAAGAAAGCTTCTAGTGCCAACCGTGCAGTAAAAAAGGTGAAAATTACTATGGAAATGAAAGAGATAATTGCTAAGTACAAAAGTGGAGTGCGTGTCTTAGAGCTGGCCAGGTTGTATACCAAACCCCAATCAACCATCGCTACTATTGTGACCAACAAAACGGCAATCAATGAAGCTGTTCTTGCAAAAGGTGCAAGTTTGTTTTCGAAACAGAGATCGCAAGTACTCGAAGATGTTGAGTGACTGTTACTGGTGTGGATAAATGAAAAACAGATAGCAGGAGATACCATCTCTTAAGCGATCATATATAAAAAGTTTGGAAAATACGTACTATTGTACCATGGTCAGCTGCTGCTGCACCACGGTCAGCTGCTGCTGCACCACCGTCAGCTGTTGCTGCACCATGGTCAGCTGCTGCTGCACCACGGTCAGCTGCTGCTGCACCACGGTCAGCTGCTGCTGCACCACAGTCGTCTGTTGCTGAACCAATGTCAGCTGCTGCTGCACCCTGGTCAGCTGCTGCTGCACCACCATCAGCTGCTGCTGCTGCTGCACCACAGTCAGCTGCTGCTGCATCACCATCAGCTCCTGCAACACCACGGTCAGCTGCTGCTGCACCACAGTCGTCTGTTGCTGAACCAATGTCAGCTGCTGCTGCACCCTGGTCAGCTGCTGCTGCACCACCATCAGCTGCTGCTGCTGCTGCACCACAGTCAGCTGCTGCTGCATCACCATCAGCTCCTGCAACACCACGGTCAGCTGCTGCTGCACCACAGTCAGCTGTTGCTGAACCATGGTCAGCTGCTGCTGCACCACAGTCAACTGCTGCTGCACCACAGTCAACTGCTCCTGCACCACCATCAGCTGTTTCTGACCAACATGACTCGTCCTGAACCTGTCCATCCAGCCCTGCCGTCATTGTTTACAAGCCAGGGTGGCCAGTTGCATGCATACATTCGATACATTTTGTATTATTCCTTTGCTTATAGTGCTTGTAACTGCTAAATAAGCCACCATGGGCCCAAAGAAAGCTTCTAGTGCCAACCCTGTGGTAAAAAGGGTGAGAAATATGTACTATCGTACCACAATCAGCTGCTGCTGCACCACCGTCAGCTGTTGCTGCACCACAGACAGCTGTTGCTACACCACGGTCAGCTGTTGCTGCACCAGTCAGCTGTTGCTGAACCATGGTCAGCTGCTGTTGCACCACGGTCAGCTGCAGCTGCACCACGGTCAGCTGCTGCTGCACCACGGTCAGCTGTTGCTACACCACCGTCAGCTGTTGCTGCACCACAGTCAGCTGTTGCTGCACCAGTCAGCTGTTGCTGAACCACAGTGAGCTGCTGTTGCACCACAGTCAGCTGCTGCTACACCACCATCATCTGTTGCTGCACCATGGTCAGCTGTTGCTGCACCAGAGTGAGCTGCTGTTGCACCACGGTCAGCTGCTGCTACACCACCGTCATCTGTTGCTGCACTACAGTCAGCTGTTGCTGCACTACAGTGAGCTGCTGCTGCACCACAGTCAGCTGCTGCTACACCACCGTCATCTGTTGCTGCACCACGATCAGCTGCTGCTGCAACAAAGTCAGCTGTTGCTGCACCATGGTCAGCTGGTCCTAGTGGCATTAAAAGAAGAAGGGAAGTAACCCCGGAAAAGGACGTGCTACCTAAAGTCCTAATGGAAGGGGATTCCCCTTCTAAACATTAACAACTTCCACACTATCCCCTCCTCCCATCCCATCAATCATCACCAGATCTTCAATAAAGCTAAGTGTCAGTTTGTGTGTATTAAAATTTATATTTCATGCGGTAAAAAAATTTTTTTTTCATACTTTTTGGTGTCTTGCACGAATTAATTTGATTTCCATTATTTCTTATGGGGAAAATTAATTCAAATTATGATAATTTCGGCATACGATGAGCTCTCAGGAACGGATTAATATTGTAAGGTGGGGGTCCACTGTACTGTTCACTTATATGTTTCACTGTAAACACTTGTCTACACACCCCTACCCTTCCTAAAGCTTCCTTGCTCATCTGCTCTCTGTCTTACTCTTAATTCTTTCAATAATAACCCTACCATACACTTTACCAGGTATACTCAACACACTTATTCCCCTATAATTTTTACACTATCTTCTGTCCCCTTTGCCTTTATACAAAGGAACTATGCATGCTCCCTGCCAATCCCAAGGTACTTTATCCTCTTCTACATTTTTTTTTTTTTTTTTTATCACACTGGCCGATTCCCACCAAGGCAGGGTGGCCCGAAAAAGAAAAACTTTCACCATCATTCACTCCATCACTGTCTTGCCAGAAGGGTGCTTTACACTACAGTTTTTAAACTGCAACATTAACACCCCTCCTTCAGAGTGCAGGCACTGTACTTCCCATCTCCAGGACTCAAGTCCGGCCTACCGGTTTCCCTGAACCCCTTCATAAATGTTACTTTGCTCACACTCCAACAGCACGTCAAGTATTAAAAACCATTTGTCTCCATTCACTCCTATCAAACACGCTCATGCATACCTGCTGGAAGTCCAAGCCCCTCGCACACAAAACCTCCTTTACCCCCTCCCTCCAACCTTTCCTAGGCCGACCCCTACCCCGCCTTCCTTCCACTACAGACTGATACACTCTTGAAGTTATTCTGTTTCGCTCCATTCTCTCTACATGTCCGAACCACCTCAACAACCCTTCCTCAGCCCTCTGGACAACAGTTTTGGTAATCCCGCACCTCCTCCTAACTTCCAAACTACGAATTCTCTGCATTATATTCACACCACACATTGCCCTCAGACATGACATCTCCACTGCCTCCAGCCTTCTCCTCGCTGCAACATTCATCACCCATGCTTCACACCCATATAAGAGCGTTGGTAAAACTATACTCTCATACATTCCCCTCTTTGCCTCCTAGGACAAAGTTCTTTGTCTCCACAGACTCCTAAGTGCACCACTCACTCTTTTTCCCTCATCAATTCTATGATTCACCTCATCTTTCATAGACCCATCCGCTGACACGTCCACTCCCAAATATCTGAATACATTCACCTCCTCCATACTCTCTCCCTCCAATCTGATATCCAATCTTTCATCACCTAATCTTTTTGTTATCCTCATAACCTTACTCTTTCCTGTATTCACTTTCAATTTTCTTCTTTTGCACACCCTACCAAATTCATCCACCAATCTCTGCAACTTCTCTTCAGAATCTCCCAAGAGCACAGTGTCATCAGCAAAGAGCAACTGTGACAACTCCCACTTTATGTGTGATTCTTTATCTTTTAACTCCACGCCTCTTGCCAACCCCAACCTCTTACAACCCCATCTATAAATATATTAAACAGCCACGGTGACATCACACATCCTTGTCTAAGGCCTACTTTTACTGGGAAATAATTTCCCTCTTTCCTACATACTCTAACTTGAGCCTCACTATCCTCGTAAAAACTCTTCACTGCTTTCAGTAACCTACCTCCTACACCACACACCTGCAACATCTGCCACATTGCCCCCCTATCCACCCTGTCATACGCCTTTTCCAAATCCATAAATGCCACAAAGACCTCTTTAGCCTTATCTAAATACTGTTCACTTATATGTTTCACTGTAAACACCTGGTCCACACACCCCCTACCTTTCCTAAAGCCTCCTTGCTCATCTGCTATCCTATTCTCCGTCTTACTCTTAATTCTTTCAATAATAACTCTACCATACACTTTGCCAGGTATACTCAACAGACTTATCCCCCTATAATTTTTGCACTCTTCTACATATTTATTAAAAAGAAGCACTAACCACTCCAAAACTATATCCCCACCTGCTTTTAACATTTCTATCTTTATCCCATCAATCCCAGCTGCTTTACCCCCTTTCATTCTACCTACTGCCTTGCGCACTTCCCCCACACTTACAACTGGCTCTTCCTCACTCTTACAAGATGTTATTATTCCTTTCCCTATATACAAAATCACAACTTCCTTACCTTCATCAATATTTAACAATTTCTCAAGATGTTCCCTCCATCTTCCCGATACCTCTAATTCTCCATTTAATGACTTTCCTCTCCTATTTTTAACTATCAAATCCATTTGTTCCCAAGGCTTTCTCAAATTATTGATCTTGCTCCAAAACTTTTTCTTATTTTCAACAAAATTTGTTCATAACATCTCACTCACTCTCTTTGCTCTATTTTTACATTCCTTCACCACTCTCTTAACCTCCCTTTTTCTCTCCATATCCTCCTCCCTCCTTCATATACACATGTACTTCTAAAAAAATTTCTGGGACATATACAGTAGGGCCCTGCTTTACGGTGTTCCACTAATACGGTCATTTCAAATTATGACCAAAACTCGCTATACGGCTCCCCCACCTGACTTTCTAATACAGTCACCGAGCCCCACCTGGTTTGTTTACATTCTCTGTGAGATCCGTAAGCACTAAGTCTCTCCATTATGTCTGGAAACTCCAAAATTTCAAGTGTTTTTAAAAGTTATTTCATATTTTATATATACTCTGATAATTATACTTATGTATACCTGTACCTAAATAAACTTACATACTGTGCTGGCATGCAGGTACACATTAAGATCAGTAAAAGTGTCTTATATCTCGAGACATCATATTAGTAATGATAATAATAATCACCAAGTCTCATTTACATGTCGTATATTCCGTTAATATACACATTTTCATTAATCTATCTATATTTTTTCAAAATTATATAATAAACACGATGCAAAACATATAAAGATGATAAATACACCCCACAGTAGAATAAATAAACATAAATATGAGAAACGGTAGCCAGACGACTTGCACAAATGACGCCATATTAGAAATGATAATAATAATCACCAAGTCTCATTAAATGTCGTATATTACGTTAATATACACATTTTCATTAATCCATCCATGATATTTTTTTCAAAATTATATAATAAACTCGATACATAACATATAAAGATGATAAATACACCCCACACTAGAATAAATAAACATAAATAAGAGATGCTGTAGCCAGATAACTTGTACAAGTGATGGCAAGAATACCATTTTCTCTAGTCTAACATAAGAGAAAATGTGTTACTGGGGGTAACTGCAGAAAATTATTCTTTTCGTATGTATGTAAGTTTATTCAGGTATACATAAATACAATTACACAGATTATCATACATAACAGCATATGTGTAGAGAACCTAGGATAACCCAAAAAAGTCAGAGTGACTTATTTCCATTGCCTTCACTCACAGTGTCATTTCTTCTAAAATTGGTGTTACATGAGAATGGGAGTGTTCTTCTTTATTTATTCTACCGTATCAATGTAGAGACAACTTGTACACAATGTAACTTGTACACAAACCAGACGTGTACACTTTGTTTACAAAACTTATGTTTGCCTGGTTTGTTTACATAACTCTGCGCCTGCCCTCCCTCATGTACCCATTCTCTCTCTCTCATTTATTCATTTTATCTCGTTTACTCACCCCTGACCCTACATTAAGACTACAAATATTTTAAGGTAAGTAATGAGTGAACTGTATATGCATTTTATTGCTCTAGGATGCTTAAATATCATAGAATAGTATGTGTGGGTGGAATGGCCTGGTATGGTAGCCTGGCTGACTACCATACATACCACACTTGATTTCTTATAATAAATACTATTCATCTCACCCTAGATTAAGACTGCAAATATTTTAAGGTAAGTAATGAGTAAACTGTATATGCATTTTATTGCTCTGGGATGCTTAACCCTTTGACTGTTTTCGACGTATAAATACGTCTTACGAGCCAATGTTTCTGACGTATATATACTCAATAATTCTAGTGGCTTCAAATCAAGCGGGAGAAAGCTGGTAGGCCCACATGTGAGAGAATGGGTCTGTGTGGTCAGTGTGCACCACATAAAAAAAATCCTGCAGCACACATTGCGTAATGACAAAAAAAAAACTCTGATCATTTTTTGGGAATAAAACGCCGATTTTGAAGTGTATTTTCGTATAGGATTTATCGTTGTATTTGCTTTTTCATGGTCTTAGGTGATAAAATGGAAAACATATTACAGAAATAGAGATGATTTTCATTACTTTGACAATGAAAACGACCTTGAAACTGAGCTCAAAGTAGCGGAAATGTTCGACTTTTACCAATGTTCAGGAGTAAATAAATCACACCACACGTCCAATACACGTCAACTGGGGAGTCTAATATTCTTTCACTAGTGCACTGATATTATTTATACCATTTTTACAGTAATGCAGTAGTTTGCATAACAGTAAATTTTGTATTTTTTTGTATGAATAAAAAATCAAAATAGAAAGCAATAATAATATAAGAGGGGCCTAGAGATGTGACTAATGAACAGAGCATATGTTATTTTAGTACCACGAATGTCTACCTTGTTTATTCTGGACCCTATTTTGAAATTGGCATCTTTTTTAGTTTGTGTGAAATTGGCCAAATTGCCAATTTCTGACCACCATATTGGGTAGTCCAAATAAGTAAATGGGAGGTTTCTTGTACTCAGGTGATAGATAAAATGGAGTTCTAAAGAAATAGCTATGAGTTTGGTCAACTGGAACAATGGAATTGGCTGAAAATAGGGCTCAAAGTCGGCGAAATCGCCGATACGCATATGCCGCCGAGACCGCTAACTTCGCGGGAGCATAATTCCACGAGTTTTCGACCAAATTTCGAACTTTTGGTGTCATTACCATCGGGAAAAGATTCTCTATCATTTCATAAGAAAAAATAATTTTTTTTTTCAAAAATTGAGTGACATAGAATGACAGTTTCAGAGAGGGGCCTGAAACAGTCAAAGGGTTAAATGTAACAGAATATTATGTTTAGGTGGGGTGGCCTGGTATGGTAGCCCGGCTGACTACCATACATACCACACTTGATTTCTTACAATAAATACTACTACTTGACTCACCCTATATTAAGACTATAAATATTATAAGGTAAGTAATGAGTGCACTATGTGTGTATTGTACTTTGTTATTGTTTTCTGATGCCTAGTTCTATTGCTAACTTAATATATGTTAGTGTAAACTTGTTATCTAGTATTTGTATGCATTTATAAGGGGGATAAAAAGGATGTTCCACTTTACGGCTATTTCCGCTTTACGGCGGTAGCCTGAAACCTAACCTGCCGTATAAGTGGGGCCCTACTGTAAATAATTTATATATATTTCTAGACAATAGTATGTGAGCAAGGCAGATGAACATGTTCACCTGTCAGTGTGCTTGTTACTGTGTGATTACTATTTCCGTACCTAATACTGGTGTCAGAACAAAGATTGGCTATAAAGTCACAAGAATTACTATAAATTGTAATTATCAGAACATAAAAATAATGTAAATTAAAAAAATAACAAGGAAAAAAGGTATTGTGGCAACATTTCTGAAAGCGGCAGGGCTTCATGTTGCCATCAGGTGAGTGTCCAGCGCCAACTTTGCGGCCTTATATCTCAGTAAGTACTGACCCTAAAAATTTTTTGGGGACTTATTACACAAAGAAAATTGCCGCCTTTATTAAAAAAAAAAATTCAAAATATTTGGAGTGCTAGCAGTGAAAACGTAGATCAACGTTTGGACAGTTTATAGGTTAAGAAAGGTGTTGGATTAAAATATAACAAATTAAATACAAACATTGGAATTGTCACCTTTGTCTCTGCTGATGACACTTTATTTAAGGAAACTTTGAAGAGAAGTTGCAAAGGTTGGTGGAAGAAATTGGGCATGTTAGACAGGGGTGAGCGGAGGCAAATAGTTTTTATGAATTTACAGTGGACCTGTTGGTGGATGGGTTAATAAAGGATAAAGTGAACTATAGAATAATTGAAAAAAAAAAAAGTGGGTGGAGCTTTGAGGCATCTGTGGAAAAAAGTTATCTTTCTTTCTTTTAATGCACTGACCGTATCCCATTGAGGCAGGGTGGTCTCAGAAGAAAAACAAAAGTTTCTCTTTTTAAATTTAGTAATATATACAGGAGAAGAGGTTACTAGCCCCATGCTCCCGGCATTTCAGTTGCCTCTTATGACATGCATGGCTTATGGAGGAAGAATTCTGTTCCACTTTCCAATGGAGATAAGAGGAAATTAATAAGAACAAGAACTAGTAAGAAAATAGAAGAAAACACAAAAGGGTGTATATATACATGTATGCTTGTACTTGCATGTGTAAAGTGACCTAAATGTAAGTAGAAGCAGCAAGACATACTTGAAACCTTGCATGTTTATGAGACAGAAAAAAGACACCAGCAATCCAACCATCATGTAAAACAATTACAGGCTTCTGTTTCACACTCACTTGGCAGTAGTACCTCCCTGGGCGGTTGCTGTCTAGCAACCTACTACCTAGGAAAAAGTTATCTATTGAGTCAAAAAAGGGGAATGTACCAGAGTACAGTGGTACCAACACTGTTAAGTGGATGTAAAGCATTTGTGTTAAATGAGGGCAATGTGTGGTGTGCATTATGCAGAGACTTCAGAATATGGAGATTATGTGCAAGGTTACTAGAAGTATGGTTCAGAGAACTGATGAAGGGTTGCTGAGGCAATTCGGGCATTTAGAGAGGGAGCAAAATAGGATGATTTGTCATGGAAGCGTGTGTGTGCGGGCACACATCCATAACATGGTAGCTGTCTGGCATAAGGTTGTTATACAAGCATAGATGGTGGTTAAATGTGGGAAAGATCTGATTTTTTTTTATTTAAAATTACATTCTGCAGATGTTCTTTATGCAGGGGATGATCATATATATACAAACACACACACATACAAATACAAACACACACACATACAAATACAAACACACACACATACAAATACAAACACACACACACAGTCATAAATATACATACAACAAGCCCTTGATATAATGATATATTAGAATTGTTAAAAAATAATAAAAAAGTGCACTAATGCACTCTACAGCTAATACAGTACTGAACACAATTTACAGATATACTGCAATAAAGAATTCTGCTTATAATTTAAAAGTCTACTACAGTGGACCCCCGCATAATGTTGGCATCACATAGCATTAAATCCGCATAGCGATACATTGTATCTCTAAAATTTTGCCTCTCATAGCACTAAAAAATTCGCTCAACGCGATTCGTCTGAGACGCGTCCATGCGGCCTGAGCCAGCCTCACTTGTTCTGCCAGTGGCATTGTTTAAACGCCAGCCTCCGAGTTAACATTCAAGCATACAATCAGAACATTTCGTATTATTACAGCTTTTTTATAGTGATTTCACCTGAAAAATAAGTGACCATGGGCCCCAAGAAAGCTTCTAGTACCAACCCTACAGGAAAAAGGGTGAGAATTACTATGGACATGAAGAAAGAGATCATTGCTAAGTATGAAAGTGGAGTGCGTGTCTCCGAGCTGGCCAGGTTGTACAGTAAACCTCAATCAACCATCGCTACTATTGTGTCCAAGAGAACGGCAATCAAGGAAGCTGTTCTTGCCAAAGGTTTAACTGTGCTTTTGAAACAGAGATCGCAAGTTATAGAAGATGTTGAGAGACTGTTATTGGTGTGGATAAACAAAAAACAGATAACAGGCGATAGCATCTCTCAAGCGATCATAAGTGAAAAGGCTAGGAAGTTGCACGAGGATTTAATTAGAAAAATGCCTGCAACTAGTTGTGATGCGAGTGAATTTAAGGCCAGCAAAGGTTGGTTTGAGAGATTTAAGAGGCGTAGTGGCATACATAGTGTGATAAGGCATGGTGAGGCTGCCAGTTCGGACCACAAAGCAGCTGAAAAATATGTGCAGGAATTCAAGGAGTACATAGACAGTGAAGGACTGAAACCTGAACAAGTGTTTAATTGTGACAAAACAGGCCTGTTTTGGAAGAAAATGCCAAGCAGGACCTACATTACTCAGGAGGAAAAGGCACTCCCAGGACATAAGCCTATGAAAGACAGGCTTACTCTTCTCATGTGTGCCAATGCTAGTGGTGATTGCAAAGTGAAGCCTTTATTAGTGTATCACTCTGAAACTCCCAGAGAGTTCAGGCAAAAGAATATTCTCAAGGCTAATTTGTGTGTGCTGTGGAGGGCAAACAATAAGGCATGGGTCACTAGGGACTTTTTCTATGACTGGTTACACCAAGCATTTGCCCCCACTGTGAAAAATTACCTAACTGAAAAGAAATTAGACCTTAAGTGCCTCCTGGTGTTAGACAATGCCCCTGGTCATCCTACAGATTTGGCAGAGTGACTTTGAGGGGACATGAGCTTCATTAAGGTCAAGTTTTTGCCTCCTAATACCACTCCTCTCCTGCAGCCCATGGACCAGCAGGTTATTGCAAACTTCAAAAAACTGTACACAAAAGCTCTGTTTGAAAAATGCTTTGTAGTGACCTCAGAAACTCAATTGACTCTAAGAGAGTTTTGGAGAGAGCACTTTAATATCCTCAATTGTGTAAACCTTATAGGTAAGGCTTGGGAGGAAGTGACTAAGAGGACCTTGAACTCTGCTTGGAAGAAACTGTGGCCAGAATGTGTAGACCAAAGGGATTTTGAAGGAATTGAGGCTAACCTTGAGAATCCTATGCCAGTTGAGGAATCAATTGTGGCATTGGGGAAGTCCTTGGGGTTGGAGGTTAGTGGGGAGGATGTGGAAGAGTTGGTGGAGGAGGACAATGAAGAACTAACCACTGATGAGCTGCTAGATCAACTTCAACAGCAAGAGGCCACACCTGAGGAAATTGCTTCGGAGGAGGGGAGAGAGAAATTGAAGAAGTTGCCTACTTCAAAGATAAAGGAAATCTGTGCAAAGTGGCTTGAAGTGCAAACCTTTATGGATGAAAATCACCCTCAGACAGCTATTGCAAGCCGTACTGGTGACTATTACAGTGACACTGTTGTGAAACACTTTAGGAAAGTCATAAAGGAACGAGAGGTACAGGCCACTATGGACAGATATGTTGTGCAACAGAAGTCCAGTGACTCTCAAGCTGGTCCTAGTGGCATTAAAAGAAGAAGGGAAGCAACCCCGGAAAAGGACTTGACACCTCAAGTCCTAATGGAAGGGGATTCCCCTTCTAAACACTAAAACCATCCAGTCTCCTCTCCTCCCATCCCATCAGTCATCACCACATCTTCAATAAAGGTAAGTGTCATGTAACTGTGCATGTTTTCTTAAGTTTGTGTGTATTAAAATTAATATTTCATGTGGTAAAATTTTTTTTTTTCATACTTTTGGGTGTCTTGCACGGATTAATTTGATTTCCATTATTTCTTATGGGGAAAATTAATTCACATAACGATAATTTCGCATAACATTGAGCTCTCAGGAACGGATTAATAGCGTTATGCGGGGGTCCACTGTATATTGAGGGTTTAATGTACATTTGCACACACATTTACATGAATACACACACACACACACACATACATATAAACACAACTGAGAATATCTTATAAAGAAAAACATACTCTTGGTAGCAAGTTGTTCATCGCCCTCCAGTGGATGTACAATGCCAGGTGCCGGGTCACCGAAGGACAGTTTATTGATACGGTGGGTAAAATTATAGTCCTTATCATCCATAAATACAGCCAAATGAGCATGACCTCTTGGCAGTGGTATGGTTTTACCTGTGTAAAGTAAACCAATATTATTTTAATACAAGGCTATCTCATTAGATAATGATGAAAAAATTGTCTGAAAATTGCCACAAAATTTATTAAAATAGTAATATGGGTGAGTAAAGAAAATTAAATAAAAATATCAGCAAAACATTGGTCTAACTGGCAAATAGGAAGGAAATGCCCAATTAACCTTGTAATAATACACAAATAACCCGCACATAGAAGAAAGGAGCTTACGACGATGTTTCGGTCCGACTTGGACCATTTACAAAGTCACACTAATGAGAAGTAGAGCAGGCTTTCTGACTCATGTACCTACATCCTCTCATTTCCAACCCTCTTGATCACATCAAGAGAACTTTCAACAAGAAACTAAGGACTCTCTCCGACCTCTGTCCTCCTGACTTCGACCTTGTTCAACGGTTTCATGTTATCTGCCCCTCTCTTCCCTATTTCTATGGCCTTCCCAAAACTCATAAACCTGATATTCCTCTATGTCCTATCATATCCTCTAGAGGTTCTGTCTCTTATTCTCTTGCTTCTTGGCTGGCCAAAGCCCTCACTCCCTTTCTTGGTACTTTCTCTCCTGCCCACCTCCGTCACTCTCAAGACTTCACTGAACAGGTTTCCTCTCTCCCGACCTGTAAGATGCTTAGTCTTGACGTTGAGTCCTTCTTCACCAATGTCCCTCTTGATGATGTCCTTGATTTTCTTAGAGAGAAGGCCCATGAAGGGTTTCTTCATCTCTCTATACCTACTGATGTCTGTCTTGATCTTATCTGCCTCTGTGTGGACTCTAATTCCTTTTCCTTCCAAAGAAAATATTATTCTCAAACCTTCGGTGTCGCTATGGGCTCTCCTCTCTCTCCTGTCCTTGCTAATCTTTACATGGAATACTTCGAGACTGTTCTTCTTCCTACCATCGATGTGCACCCTTCACTCTGGCTTTGCTATGTAGATGACATCTTTGCTCTGTGGCCTCATGACTCTAGTCTCTTCCAGCCTTTTCTTGAAGCTCTTAATAATTTTGCCCCTTCCATTAAATTTAAAGCTGAATGGGAATCTAATTCCTTGCTTCCTTTCCTTGATGTCCATGTCCACCGCTCAGATCCAGGTTTTTCCTTTTCCGTTTACCACAAATCTATGCACAGTGGCATGTACATTCACTACTTTTCCTATCATGCTTTCCCTGTCAGGAAAAGTGTTCTTATCTCCCTCTTTCTCTGTGCCCTCCACATCTGTGATCCTCAATTCCTTCCAGCAGAAATTTCCACTCTTCATAATTCGTTTTCTCGTCTTGGCTACCCTTCCCATTTCATAGACTCTGCCCTCTCATGTGCTAAACGTAATTTCTTCTCTCCCAAACTCTCTACTCCTGGGAACTCTTCTGCCCTCTGCCTTCCCTACATTTCCAGTCTCTAATCTCAACAATTCTCTCCGTTCCTTTGACATCAAGCTTACTTTCCGCCAGACTAACACTCTTCGCACTAATCTCATTCATACCTCTCCTCCCTCTACAGATGTTCCTGGTGTCTACTCTATTTCTTGCTCCTCCTGTCCTCTTCAATACTTTGGAGAAACTGGCCGATCTCTTTCTGACAGACTTAGGGAGCACAAAAATAGTGTAGGCTTGCCGACACTAACAATGCTCTTTTCTGTCACGTCAGAGATCACAGCCATCCTATTGACTGGTCTTCTGCTAAAACTGTCCTCCCTACTTCCAACAGTCACTGTCTGGTTGAATCCTCCCTAATACACAACTTTCCTTGTATGAATCTTAGTCCTGGCTTTGTCTCTGTAGATGCCTTCCTCTCCCACTACATTGTAAAATGCTCCAAACTTCGGAACACCCGTGACTTAACCTGATTCTTCCTTTTTCTTCTCCTTCTTACCCTTTCCTCTTTCCTTTTCTCTTCTGGGTTGTTTTTCTTTCTTCTGCCTTGTGTTTCTGTTCCTTCATTATTTATTTTATTATTCCCCCCCCCCACCTCTGTGTTCTTGCTCTCTCTCTCTGGGCACCTAGCTCCCTTGCAGGGCTCCCCTTTCTTAGTATTTGACTGGCTCCTCCTCCTTTCTTCCCCACCACTACTTCCTTCCACCCCTTCTTCTTCTTCTTCTGCCGCTGCCACCACCACTTCCTGCCTATATATAACCGTCCTGCTCTACTTCTCGTTAGTGTGACTTTGTAAATGGTCCAAGTCAGACCAAAATGTCGTCGTAAGCCCCTCTCTTCTATGTGCGGGTTATTTGTGTATCATTCCAGTCACAGTATTGTGCCTTCTTTTGTTAACCTTGTAACTGCTAGAGACCCTGGAAAAAAATTCCTGTGTGTGGAGAAGATTTTGAAAAAAAAGACAAAAAAATTTTCTTACAGATCGATAGTTTGTTTTTCTGAATCAAACGAGACTAAAATGAGTGAAATCTGATAAAAACTTACAATTTTATAATGCGTTCAAGTTAGTGAAAAATGATCACTAATCAGCAATAGTGGTGTTAAAGTGCCAGTGATGTTTACGTTTTACAATTACTGATGCTAATATATGATTCTTTTTCTGTTTTTTTTTTATTTTTATGTTTAACATACAGCCTCTCCTCACTTAGAGGTGTACTCGCTTACTGACAACTCGGATTTACAACGGGCTCTCTGACCAATATGCATACATAAATATTAAATATTAGAGCTGATTTCCTCTATTCTGTTTATTACAATATACAGTACACTACTGCATAAACACTTAAAAATATACCAGAAATTTTATAAATGGCGCAAAGGTGACATTAAAACAATATCAAAGATGGTTGACACAAACCCATTACAGTATGCTCCTCACTTAGCGACAAATTCATTTACTGACGTGATCTTAGGAATGGAACTCCATCCCTGAGTGAGGAGCATACTATAATGGTAGTGGATTTGTGTCAATCATCTCTGATATTGTTTTAATGTCACTTTTACATCATTTATAACATTTCTAATATATTTTTAAATGTTTATACAGTAGTGTACTGTATATTGTAATAAAGATAACACAGTGGACACTCGATTACTGGCCGTTCCTGTTATCAGCCAACTCAGTGATCGGCCGGGTTTCAGGCTCCCGGTGATCAGCCATTATTTCAGTGATCAGCTGTTTCAGACGCATCCGTCCGCCACCCGGGGCCACTTGCGCATCAGTTTGGCTGTATCTCTCGGTGCGTGAGGAAGCTTCTGCTCATACATCCAAACATTTCGCTTGTTTTCCATTGTTTTTTGTGGGTTTTTCGCAGTTGCACTGCGAAATAAGTATGCTAATGCTGCGAAAGGAGTAACTTTTCTAACGAAACAAAGGTCACCAATAATGGAACAGATAAGAACATAAGAATGGAGGAACACTGCAGAAGGTCTACTGGCCCATACAAGGCAGGTCCTTATCAAAACAGCCTCTACCCAAGAATTAGCTCCCGTACCCAATGACACCAATCAAACCCAGACCCTCCCACTCATATATTTGTCCAATCTCTTTTTAACCTTTTGAGGGTCGACAGGTCTTCTCAGAGACTCCTTCTCAGGGTAGGCCAAATTTCAAAAAAAAAAAAACAACAACTATGTTTTCTTAAATGAAAAAATACTTTTTTTTTTTTTAAACATTATAGGCTAAACAAAAATTTTTTACCATCAATACTTACCGAGATATGGAGGCGTGAAGTTTGCCAAAATTGAACAACATCTGGTAACATCGCTGACTGCCGTCACACGGTAATTTTCTATTTACTTTTTTATGTACTATTTTCAATTATTTTTCAATTTTTCTTTTTCTGAGTAACTTTTGTGGTCTCTAAGACCAATATGATCAGTATTTTGTAAGTTATTTCTTTTTCAATACTACACAATAAGGGCGTAAACACTGTTGTCATTATTTTGTTTATAGAAAATATTTACACAAACAAACGATATGAAATGTTGTTTATTACTATTTTTCTATATTTTATATACACATATACAGTCACAGGGAATGTTTCTAGAAGTTCTACAGCCTGTGGAACTCTTTGAAACATGGTGTCATGCACAGTGGTGTTTTACACTCCTCACACATAAAACGAGTGTCTCTGCGTTGTTGTGGGCGTTTCCTTGTATGTGCACAGACGTAACACCTCTTCTGAGCCTTTTTCTTGAAAGCAGTAGCAGGCAGTTTTACTAGGAAGTGATCACCATGCCTCAGACAAGCAGGTAGTTGTTGATAATTTGGTGGGTGGTCAATTGCAGGTGTTCTTCCTTGGTACTTGAATACTATTTGTCTGATGACAGACAAACAGAATTCGCCATACTGTGGTTTGTTTCTGGTCCTCATCTTATACATATTACAGGTCCGCCATCACAAATTCGGCAATCAGTTATTCGGTTCCTTCAGTTATTTGGCACTAATTTTGGCTAGCATAATTTCAAATTTCCAGGGTCGCCACACCAACCTGCTGGTACTGTTTGGTGGCGCTACTTGCTGCATAAGTCATTCCAATTTCTTCTTCTTCATTTATTGTTTTAACCTGCTTACTTTTAGCCCTAGCCATGGTTCCAATGAATAAAAGAAATGCTTCTCATTATGTAAAGCACCTACACAGTACATTATCCATTAAAGATAAGGCGGCTTTGAAGCCACTGTCAGTTGCCATGAGCTCAGTCTCATGAAGCAGGAGAATATGCTTTATTATTACGCTAATATCAACACTACAGCTTATTTGCCTATCACAATTGATCTAATATGACATAAGAAACAATATAAATAACATAAAACATGTTAAATATTCCAGAATGAATAATATTTGGCATAACACCAAGCAGTTCGACAGAGTTATGAAGAGGATATGGTAAACAAATACCATTCTCCTATCCCTGTCTTGGGGGGCTTATTGGCTTAGCACTTCTTTTTGATTATAATAATAATTGGGGGGCTTATATTAGAGAAAACGGAGTATAGCACAGGGCTAACTATGATATACACTCGTACTCCACCATAAACATGAAACAAAAAAGTTATTTTCTCTCTATAGATTATCACACATAGCAGCATATGTGTAGAGAACCTAGGATAACCCCAAAAAAGTCAACATGGCTTATTTTTAGTACCTGGCTTGGATTAGCCATATATGATTTTTGGTAAATATTCGATTCCCAGCCAGGGTAGAAACATTAGGCGTGTTTCTTTACACCTGTTGTCTATGTTTACCCATCAGTAAATGGGTACTTGGGTGTTAGTCGACTAGAATGGGTGTTATCCTGAGACACTGACCTAATTTTCTTGAAATATTCAGTATAACAAGTGCCTTTCTATACAGTAGTATGTCACTGATGTCAGCTAGGCCTGCATACCTTGTACATGTACGTGTCGTAAATAAAGATATTATTATTATTATTATTATTATTATTATTATATTATTATTATTATTTTCTCAGTTGTTTGTTGGGTTATCTTATTCAAACTTGGGCAATGTATGATGGAAAGATACTTCTTCACGTACACCAAAAATGAAAGAAATCAGACCATAAATAGCAAAGATCACTTCTCAGCCATACGCGGCCGCTTAGCGGTATATTTTTGTATGGTTATTATGGTTATATTCTCATTTTTTCGGTCTCATTTGATAGAATGAAAGATATATTACAGAAATAGATATGATTTTGATTGCTTTCATGATGAAAAGTACCTAGAAATTGCACTCAGAGTAGCAAAAATGTTCTATTCTTTAGCGAAGCTCAAGAGTAAACAAATGACGTGACCATCCAATACCTGTCCACCTGCCAGTCTCAATTCCAGTATGGAGTCAAGAATGGCTTGACATTATTTATACAATTATTACAATAATAGGTAGTAGCCAGCAACCACCCAGGGAAGTGCTACCGTCCTGCCAGATGACTGTGAAACAGAAACCTGTAACTGTTTTGCATGATGGTAGGATTGCTGATTTCTTTTTCTGTCTCATAAACACGCTAGAAAACAGGGATATCTTGCTACTCCTACTTACACTTTGGTCACACTTCACAGACACGCACATGCATATATATATACATAAATCTAGGTTTTCCTCCTTTTTCTAAATAGCTCTTGTTCTTCTTTATTTCTTCTATTGTCAATGGGGAAGTGGAAAAGAATCTTTCCTCCGTAAGCCATGCATGTCGTATGAGGCGACTAAAATGCCGGGAGCAATGGGCTAGTAACCCCTTCTCCTGTAGACATTTACTAAAAAAGAGAAGAAGAAAAACTTTATAAAACTGGGATGCTTGAATGTGCATGGATGTAGTGCGGATGACAAGAAACAGATGATTGCTGATGTTATGAATGAAAAGAAGTTGGATGTCCTGGCCCTAAGTGAAACAAAGCTGAAGGGGGTAGGGAAGTTTCGGTGGGGGGAAATAAATGGGATTAAATCTGGAGTATCTGAGAGAGTTAGAGCAAAGGAAGGAGTAGCAGTAATGTTGAAGGATCAGTTATGGAAGGAGAAAAGAGAATATGAATGTGTAAATTCAAGAATTATGTGGATTAAAGTAAAGGTTGGATGCGAGAAGTGGGTCATAATAAGCGTGTATGCACCTGGAGAAGAGAGGAATGCAGAGGAGAGAGAGAGATTTTGGGAGATGTTAAGTGAATGTATAGGAGCCTTTGAACCAAGTTAGTTTAATTAGTTTAATATGTTTATTATGCACCCCATACCCATCCAGTGGGCGGTAGTCAAAAGATTACAGAGGTACATAATGGGTCCAGGGACTGGGCCTCAAAGTTTTGATAGCTGAGCAAGTTACAGAGGTAATGAATTCACAATTTACAAAGGTAATGAACTCACAATTTACAAAGGTAATGAACTCCAGGTAGGTCTAGTTACAATCATGACAAGTTACAAAGGTATTTACAGATTACAGAGGTACACAATGGGTCCAGGGACCGGGCTCCAAAGTTTTGATGGCTGAACTAGGTACAAGGTAATGAACTCACAAGTTACAAAGGTAATGAACTCCCAAGTGAGAGAGTAATTGTGGTAGGGGATCTGAATGCTAAAGTAGGAGAAACTTTTAGAGAGGGTGTGGTAGGTAAGTTTGGGGTGCCAGGTGTAAATGATAATGGGAGCCCTTTGATTGAACTTTGTATAGAAAGGGGTTCAGTTATAGGTAATACATATTTTAAGAAAAAGGGGATAAATAAGTATACAAGACATGATGTAGGGCAAAATGACAGTAGTTTGTAGGATTATGTATTGGTAGATAAAAGACTGTTGAGAAGACTTAAGGATGTACATGTTTATAGAGGGGCCACAGATATATCAGATCACTTTCTAGTTGTAGCTACACTGAGAGTAAAAGGTAGATGGGATACAAGGAGAATAGAAGCATCAGGAAATTGAGAGGTGAAGGTTTATAAACTAAAAGAGGAGGCAGTTAGGGTAAGATATAAACCTCTATTGGAGGATAGAAGGGCTAATGAAAGCATAGGAAATGGGGTTGAAGAGGTATGGGGTAGGTTTAAAAATGTAGTGTTAGAGTGATCAGCAGAAGTTTGTGGTTACAGGAAAGTGGGTGCGGGAGGGAAGAGGAGCGATTGGAGGAATGATAATATAAAGAGAGTAGTAAGGGAGAAAAAGTTAGCATATGAGAAGTTTTTACAAAGTAGAAGTGATGCAAGGAGGGAAGAGTATATGGAGAAAGAGAGAGAGGTTAAGAGAGTGGTGAAGCAATGTAAAAAGAGAGCAAATGAGAGAGTGGGTGAGATGTTATCAACAAATTTTGTTGAAAATAAGAAAAACTTTTGGAGTGAGATTAACAAGTTGAGATTAACAAGTTGCAGAGATTGGTGGATGAATTTGGTAGGGTATGCAAAAGAAGAAAATTAAAAGTGAATACAGGAAAGAGTAAGGTTATGAGGATAACAAAAAGATTAGGTGATGAAAGATTGAATATCAGATTGGAAGGAGAGAGTATGGAGGAGGTGAATGTATTCAGATATTTGGGAGTGGCCGTGTCAGCGGATGGGTCTATGAAAGATGAGGTGAATCATAAAATTGATGAAGGGGAAAGGGTGAGTGATGCACTTAGGAGTCTGTGGAGACAAAGAACTTTGTCCTTGGAGGCAAAGAGGGGAATGTATAAGAGTATAGTTTTACCAACGCTCTTATATGGGTGTGAAGCATGGGTGATGAATGCTGCAGCGAGGAGAAGGCTGGAGGCAGTGGAGATGTCATGTCTGAGAGCAATGTGTGGTGTGAATATAATGCAAAGAATTCGTAGTATGGAAGTTAGGAGGAGGTGCGGGATTACCAAAACTGTTGTCCAGAGGGCTGAGGAAGGGTTGTTGAGGTGGTTCGGACATGTAGAGAGAATGGAGCGAAACAGAATGACTTCAAGAGTGTATCAGTCTGTAGTGGAAGGAAGGCGGGGTAGGGGTTGGCCTAGGAAAGGTTGGAGGGAGGGAGTAAAGGAGGTTCTGTGTGCGAGGGGCTTGGACTTCCAGCAGGCATGCGTTAGCATGAGTGAATGGAGACAAATGGTTTTTAATACTTGACGTGCTGTTGGAGTGTGAGCAAAGTAACATTTATGAAGGGGTTCAGGGAAACCGGCAGGCCGGACTTGAGTCCTGGAGATGGGAAGTACAGTGCCTGCACTCTGAAGGAGGGGTGTTAATGTTGCAGTTTAAAGACTGTAGTGTAAAGCACCCTTCTGGCAAGACAGTGATGGAGTGAATGATGGTGAAAGTTTTTCTTTTTCGGGCCACCCTGCCTTGGTGGGAATCGGCCAGTGTGATAATATAAATATATAATATTAACAAGTTAAGAAAGCCTAGAGTACAAATGGATTTGTCAGTTAAAAATAGGAGAGGAGAGTTATTAAATGGAGAGTTAGAGGTATTGGGAAGATGGAGGGAATATTTTGAGGAATTGTTAAATGTTGATGAAGAAAGGGAAGCTGTGATTTCGTGTATAGGGGAAGGAGGAATAACATCTTGTATGAGTGAGGAAGAGCCAGTTGTGAGTGTAGGGGAAGTTCGCGAGGCAGTAGGTAAAATGAAAGGGGGTAAGGCAGCCGGGATTGATGGGATAAAGATAGAAATGGTAATAGCAGGTGGGGATATAGTTTTGGAGTGGTTGGTGCAATTATTTAATAAATGTATGGAAGAGGGTAAGGTACCTAGGGATTGGCAGAGAGCATGCATAGTTCCTTTGAATAAAGGCAAAGGGGACAAAAGAGAGTGCAAAAATTATAGGGGGATAAGTCTGTTGTGTATACCTGGTAAAGTGTATGGTAGAGTTATTATTGAAAGAATTAAGAGTAAGACAGAGAATAGGATAGCAGATGAACAAGGAGGCTTTAGGAAAGGTAGGGGGTGTGTGGACCAGGTGTTTACAGTGAAACATATAAGTGAACAGTATTTAGATAAGGCTAAAGAGGTCTTTGTGGCATTTATGGATTTGGAAAAGGCATATGACAGGGTGGATAGGGGGGCAATGTGGCAGATGTTGCAGGTGTATGGTATAGGAGGTAGGTTACTGAAAGCAGTGAAGAGTTTTTACGAGGATAGTGAGGCTCAAGTTAGAGTATGTAGGAAAGAGGGAAATTATTTCCCAGTAAAAGTAGGCCTTAGACAAGGATGTGTGATGTCACCGTGGTTGTTTAATATATTTATAGATGGGGTTGTAAGAGAAGTAAATGCGAGGGTCTTGGCAAGAGGTGTGGAGTTAAAAGATAAAGAATCACACATAACGTGGGAGTTGTCACAGTTGCTCTTTGCTGATGACACTGTGCTCTTGGGAGATTCTGAAGAGAAGTTGCAGAGATTGGTGGATGAATTTGGTAGGGTGTGCAAAAGAAGAAAATTAAAAGTGAATACAGGAAAGAGTAAGGTTATGAGGATAACAAAAAGATTAGGTGATGAAAGATTGGATATCAGATTGGAGGAAGAGAGTATGGAGGAGGTGAATGTATTCAGATATTTGGGAGTGGACATGTCAGTGGATGGGTCTATGAAAGATGAGGTGAATCATAGAATTGATGAGGGGAAAAGGGTGAATGGTGCACTTAGGAGTCTGTGGAGACAAAGAACTTTGTCCTTGGAGGCAAAGAGGGGAATGTATAAGAGTATCGTTTTGCCAACGCTCTTATATGGGTGTGAAGCATGGGTGATGAACGTTGCAGCGAGGAGGAGGCTGGAGGCAGTGGAGATGTCATGTCTGAGGGCTATGTGTGGTGTGAATATAATGCAGAGAATTCGTAGTTTGGAAGATAGGAGGAGGTGCGGGACTGCCAAAACTATTGTCCAGAGGGCTGAAGAAGTGTTGTTGAGGTGGTTCGGATACGTAAAGAGAATGGAACAAGACAGAATTACTTCAAGAGTGTATCAATCTGTAGTGGAAGGAAGGCGGGGTAGGGGTCGGCCTAGGAAAGGTTGGAGGGAGGGGTAAAGGAGGTTTTGTGTACGAGGGGCTTGGATTTCCAGCTTGATAAGAGTGAATGGAGACAAATGGTTTTTAATATTTGACGTACTGTTGGAGTGTGAGCAAAGTAACATTTATGAAGAGATTCAGGGAAACCGGCAGGCCGGACTTGAGTCCTGGAGATGGGAAATACAGTGCCTGCACTCTGAAGGAGGGGTGTTAATGTGCAATTTTATAAACTGTAGTGCAAAGCACCCCTCTGGCAAGACAGTGATGGAGGGAATGATGGTGAAAGTTTTTCTTTTTCGGGCCACTCTGCCTTGGTGGGAATCGGCCAGTGTGTTAATATAATAACATTACATAAAATGTAATCGTACATTTTAACCTTTGAAAAGAAATAGTTTGTTTATATGATAGAGACCAAACAAGCTCAGACTCGTGGGTAGTGCATCAAAGTTGGCTTATGACAACCAATTTCTTTTCTGAACTGGATAAAAACTTTAATGTTGTTGGCTTATGTTATTATATCAATCAAGAAGCACCTTCAGAGTGAGAGGTAATTAGGTGTGATCCTAGGGAATTAAGGGTAGCTTATTTTCTTGGATTACAAGCCCTTCACAAACATCTAAATACCCTTTTACGAAGCCTCAAGATGAAACAAGAATGGTGACCTTACCTGCAGTGATGTGGAAGTTGCCAGCAACTTTGTTGATCTCTAAACTACCATGTAACTGACACGCATCTTTCTCCTTGTCTGGGAAGCTTCGTCTGAAACCAACAATGATACATAAAAATCTGCTCTAAACCCACATGGGCCATGCACTCTAATTGACAAGGTAACTGGGCTCCAATATACTCTACACTGCTCTGTATTGCAATCATAATTCAAGCTACTCAATGAACCAGGCTCTACTCATCTCAGTCAAAAGTAGACTAATATACCTCCTACTTAATCAAAAGTGGAGACCAATATGCTTCCATATCAACTAAGAATTGAGACCAATATGCCTCCCTCTCAACCAAGAATAGAGACCAATATGCCTTCATTTCAACCAGGAATAGAGACCAATATGCCTCCATCTCATCTAAGAGTAGAGACCAATATACTTTTATCTCAACCAAGAGTAGAGACCAATATGCCTCCTCCACAACCAAGATCAATATACTTATCCAAAGCCATTAGTAGTCATTCATGGCATACTCTTGTTTGTATTCTCCTCATTAGTTTCACATCATCTGTGAACAGGGATACCTCTGACTTGACTTCCTCTGTCATGTTTTTTACACATATAAGAAACAGCACTGGCCTAAGTACTGACCCTTGTGGAACCCCATTCATCACACTCACCCATCCTGACACCACCTCCCAAATAATAACTCATTTCATTCCTGCCAATTATTCCTTAAACCATTGTATTGTTTCTGTTATTCCTGCCTGCTCCTCTAGCTTTTGGCCCATACTCTTATGTGGTATTTTATTGAATTCCTTCTTGCAATCCAATATTATGCAGTCTATCCATATCTAATCATTTAGTCATCTGCCACCCTCATTACTGGAGCACTAGTAGTAACAATGTAGATCTACGTTTGGACAGTTAAGGGGTTAACACTGCTGACTTAACAAAGCCATAAACATGTACCCCTGAGAGTATGTCAACTGATCATTCATCAATAAAAATTCCTGGGTACAGTCCCCAGGTAGGTGGAACTACAACTGCTGCTGTGTATCCTTCTGGTCATCACCAAGGTCAACATTGGTGTTTTATCCAGTAGGATCACCTGCAGCAGCAGCAGTATCCTGCATACAGTGGACCCCCGAATTACGACATTAACCCTTTGACTGTTTCAGTCGTATATATACGTCTTACGAGCCACCGTGTTTGACGTATTAATACGCATAAATTCTAGCTGGTAGGCCCACATGTGAGAGAATGGGTCTCCATGGTCAGTGTGCACCACATAAAAAAAATCGGGGAGTCAGTGGTGCATTGTGGGAATGCTATTTCAGTAGTCCTTGTTCAGCATGCATAGCGGTAAGAAATATGTGACTCCCAGGCAAATCTGGGACTCTACTCTTCCCAAGTGGGAAGAGGGAGAGATATATCATAATCTACACTTGGAAAATCTTGGAAGGAATGGTCCCAAATCTGCACACAGAAATCACTCCCTACGAAAGTAAAAGACTGGGCAGGCGATGCAAAATGCCGCCAATAAAAAGTAGGGGCGCCATTGGTACACTAAGAGAAAACACCATAAGTGTCCGGGGCCCAAAACTGTTCAACAGCCTCCCATCAAGCATTAGGGGAATTGCCAATAAACCCCTGACTGCCTTCAAGAGAGAGCTGGACAGATACCTAAAGTCAGTGCCGGATCAGCCGGGCTGTGGCTCGTACGTCGGACTGCGTGCGGCCAGCAGTAACAGCCTAGTTGATCAGGCCCTGATCCATCGGGAGGCCTGGTCGTGGACCGGGCCGCGGGGGCGTTGATCCCCGGAATAACCTCCAGGTAACCTCCAGGTAAGTGATGCTCTAACACAGATGGAAGTGTCAGTGAAGATGAATTTCATGGTTTTGAGGAATTTATGGCCAAAAACAATGCCCAGGATACCAGAAGAATGAAGGAGAATGAAGAATGAAGGAGAAAGTGAGAGAATGAGAGAGAGAATGAGGGAGAGAA
Source organism: Cherax quadricarinatus (assembly GCF_038502225.1). Lineage (NCBI taxonomy): Eukaryota > Metazoa > Arthropoda > Malacostraca > Decapoda > Parastacidae > Cherax > Cherax quadricarinatus. Next base: position 20,918,636 of record NC_091373.1, read on the forward strand.
TGAGGGAGAGAATGAGGGAGAGAATGAGGGAGAGAATGAGGGAGAGAATGAGAGAGAGAATGAGAGAGATTGAGAGAGAATGAGAGGGAGAATTGAGGGAGAAAGATAATTAGACTATAGGATGGAGGGGAAGCGAGCATCCAACCCCATTGTTTTGACAGGCAGTAGGGGGAATGAGTAATGAGACAATATGTCATTTCCACAGCTGCTGACCCTGACTCAGAACAATTAGAAGCCTCACACACAACACAAGCTTGCTGAATGAAGATAATAGCCCAGGATACCAGAAGAATGAAGGAGAGAGAGAGAGAATGAGGGAGAGAATGAGGGAGAAAATGAGAGAATGAGAGAGAGAATGAGAGAGAATGAGAGAGAGAATGATAGAGAGAATGAGAGAATGAGAGTGAGAATGAGAGTGAGAATGAGAGAGAGAATGAAAGAGAGAATGAGGGAGAAAGATAATTAAATAGTAGGATGGAGGGGAAGCAAGCATCCGACACCACTGTTCTGACAGGCAGTAGGGGGAGTGAATAATGAGACAATATGTCATTTTGACAGTTGCAGACCCTGACTCAGAACAATTAGAAGTTCATATACTCACACACAACACAAGCTTGCTGAATGAAGATAATAGCAGTTATATAAATGTATCCAGTGACTATATATGTGTATATATACAGTGGACCCTCGACCAACGATGGCATCGATTAACGATAAATCCGACTAGCGATACATTTTATCGCAAAAATTTTGCCTCGACTAGCGCTAAAAACCCGACCAACGCTATTCATTCCGTTCGAGATGGGTCCACTTTGGCCTGAGCCCGCCTCACTTGTCCCATGGGTGCCAGTGTTTACAAGCCAGCCAGCCACCGTGGTCGCTTCCAAACATACAATTGGAACATTTCATATTATCACAGCCTTTGTAGTGATTGCACCTGCAAAATAAGTCACCATGGGCCCCAAGAAAGCTTCTAGTGCCAACCCTACAGCAAAAAGGGTGAGAATTACTATGGAGATGAAGAAAGAGATCATTGCTAAGTATGAGAGTGGAGTATGTGTCTCCGAGCTGGTCAGGTTGTATAATAAACCCCAATCAACCATCGCTACTATTGTGGCCAAGAAAACAGCAACCAAGGAAGCTGTTCTTGCCAAAGGTGCAACTATGTTTTCGAAACTGAGATCGCAAGTGATAGAAGATGTTGAGAGACTCTTACTGATGTGGATAAACGAAAAACAGATAGCAGGAGATAGCATCTCTCAAGCGATCATATGTGAAAAGGCTAGGAAGTTGCATGACGATTTAATTAAAAAAATGCCAGCAACTAGTGGTGATGTGAGTGAATTTAAGGCCAGCAAAGGTTGATTTGAGAGATTTAAGAAGCGTAGTGCCATTCATAATGTGATAAGGCATGGTGAGGCTGCCAGTTCAGACCACAAAGCAGCTGAAAAATATGTGCAGGAATTCAAGGAGTACATAGACAGTGAAGGACTCAAACCTGAACAAGTGTTTAATTGTGACGAAACAGGCCTGTTTTGGAAGAAAATGCCAAGCAGGACCTACATTACTCAGGAGGAAAAGGCACTCCCAGGACATAAGCCTATGAAAGACAGGCTTACTCTGTTGATGTGTGCCAATGTTAGTGGTGACTGCAAAGTGAAGCCTTTATTGGTGTATCACTCTGAAACTCCCAGTGTGTTCAGGAAAAACAATGTCCTCAAGGCTAATTTGTGTGTGCTGTGGAGGGCAAACAGTAAGGCATGGGTAACTAGGGACTTTTTCTATGACTGGTTACACCATGCATTTGCCCCCACTGTGAAAAATTACCTAACTGAAAAGAAATTAGACCTTAAGTGCCTCCTGGTATTAGACAATGCTCCTGGTCATCCTTCAGACGTGGCAGAGCGACTTTCTGCGGAAATAAGCTTCATTAAGGTGAAGTTTTTGCCTCCTAATACCACTCCTCTCCTGCAGCCCATGGACCAGCAGGTCATTTCCAACTTCAAGAAACTGTACACAAAAGCTATGTTTGAAAGGTGCTTTGTAGTGACCTCAGAAACTCAACTGACTCTAAGAGAGTTTTGGAAAGATCACTTTACCATCCTCAATTGTGTAAACATTATAGGTAAGGCTTGGGAGGAAGTGACTAAGAGGACCTTGAGCTCTGCTTGGAAAAAACTGTGGCCAGAATGTGTAGACAAAAGGGATTTTGAAGGGTTTGAGGCTAACCCTGAGAATCCTATGCTAGTTGAGGAATCCACTGTGGCACTGGGGAAGTCCTTGGGGTTGGAGGTTAGTGGGGAGGATGTGGAAGAGTTGGTGGAGGAGGACAATGAAGAACTAACCACTGATGAGCTGCTAGATCATCTTCATCAGCATGAGGCCAGACCTGAGGAAACTGCTTCGAAGGAGGGGATAGAGAAACTGAAGAAGTTGCCTACTTCTAAGATTAAGGAAATCTGTGCAATGTGGCTTAAAGTGCAAACCTTTATGGATGAAAATCACCCTGACACAGCTACTGCAAGCCGTGTTGGCAACATGTACACTGACAATGTTGTGAAACACATAAGATATGTCATAAAGGAACGGGAGGTACAGGCCTCTATGGACAGGTATGTTGTGCGACAGAAGACAAGTGACTCTCAAGCTGGTCCTAGTGGCATTAAAAGAACAAGGGAAGTTATTTTTTATTTTATTATCACACTGGCCGATTCCCACCAAGGCAGGGTGGCCCGAAAAAGAAAAACTTTCACCATCATTCACTCCATCACTGTCTTGCCAGAAGGGTGCTTTACACTACAGTTTTTAAACTGCAACATTAACACCCCTCCTTCAGAGTGCAGGCACTGTACTTCCCATCTCCAGGACTCAAGTCCGGCCTGCCGGTTTCCCTGAATCCCTTCATAAATGTTACTTTGCTCACACTCCAATAGCACGTCAAGTATTAAAAACCATTTGTCTCCATTCACTCCTATCAAACACGCTCACGCATGCCTGCTGGAAGTCCAAGCCCCTCGCACACAAAACCTCCTTTACCCCCTCCCTCCAACCTTTCCTAGGCCGACCCCTACCCCGCCTTCCTTCCACTACAGACTGATACACTCTTGAAGTTATTCTGTTTCGCTCCATTCTCTCTACATGTCCGAACCACCTCAACAACCCTTCCTCAGCCCTCTGGACAACAGTTTTGGCAATCCCGCACCTCCTCCTAACTTCCAAACTACGAATTCTCTGCATTATATTCACACCACACATTGCTCTCAGACATGACATCTCCACTGCCTCCAGCCTTCTCCTCGCTGCAACATTCATCACCCATGCTTCACACCCATATAAGAGCGTTGGTAAAACTATACTCTCATACATTCCCCTCTTTGCCTCCAAGGACAAAGTTCTTTGTCTCCACAGACTCCTAAGTGCACCACTCACCCTTTTCCCCTCATCAATTCTATGATTCACCTCATCTTTCATAGACCCATCCGCTGACACGTCCACTCCCAAATATCTGAATACATTCACCTCCTCCATACTCTCTCCCTCCAATCTGATATCCAATCTTTCATCACCTAATCTTTTTGTTATCCTCATAACCTTACTCTTTCCTGTATTCACTTTCAATTTTCTTCTTTTGCACACCCTACCAAATTCATCCACCAATCTCTGCAACTTCTCTTCAGAATCTCCCAAGAGCACAGTGTCATCAGCAAAGAGCAACTGTGACAACTCCCACTTTATGTGTGATTCTTTATCTTTTAACTCCATGCCTCTTGCCAAGACCCTCGCATTTACTTCTCTTACAACCCCATCTATAAATATATTAAACAACCACGGTGACATCACACATCCTTGTCTAAGGCCTACTTTTACTGGAAAATAATTTCCCTCTTTCCTACATACTCTAACTTGAGCCTCACTATCCTCATAAAAACTCTTCACTGCTTTCAGTAACCTACCTCCTACACCATACACCTGCAACATCTGCCACATTGCCCCCCTATCCACCCTGTCATACGCCTTTTCCAAATCCATAAATGCCACAAAGACCTCTTTAGCCTTATCTAAATACTGTTCACTTATATGTTTCACTGCAAACACCTGGTCCACACACCCCCTACCTTTCCTAAAGCCTCCTTGTTCATCTGCTATCCTATTCTCCATCTTACTCTTAATTCTTTCAATAATAACTCTACCATACACTTTGCCAGGTATACTCAACAGACTTATCCCCCTATAATTTTTGCACTCTCTTTTATCCCCTTTGCCTGTATACAAAGGAACTATGCATGCTCTCTGCCAATCCCTAGGTACCTTACCCTCTTCCATTCATTTATTAAATAATTGCACCAACCACTCCAAAACTATATCCCCACCTGCTTTTAACATTTCTATCTTTATCCCATCAATCCAGGCTGCCTTACCCCCTTTCATTTTACCTACTGCCTCACGAACTTCCCCCACACTCACAACTGGCTCTTCCTCACTCGTACAAGATGTTGTTCCTCCTTGCCCTATACACGAAATCACAGCTTCCCTATCTTCATCAACATTTAACAATTCCTCAAAATATTCCCTCCATCTTCCCAATACCTCTAACTCTCCATTTAATAACTCTCCTCTCCTATTTTTAACTGAAAAATCCATTTGTTCTCTAGGCTTTCTTAACTTGTTAATCTCACTCCAAAACTTTTTCTTATTTTCAACAAAATTTGTTGATAACATCTCACCGACTCTCTCATTTGCTCTCTTTTTACATGCTTCACCACTCTCTTAACCTCTCTGTTTTTCTCCATATACTCTTCCCTCCTTGCATCACTTCTACTTTGTAAAAACTTCTCATATGCTAACTTTTTCTCCCTTACTACTCTCTTCACATCATCATTCCACCAATCGCTCCTCTTCCCTCCCGCACCCACTTTCCTGTAACCATAAACTTCTGCTGAACACTCTAACACTACATTTTTAAACCTACCCCATACCTCTTCGATCCCATTGCCTATGCTCTCATTAGCCCATCTATCCTCCAATAGCGGTTTATATCTTACCCTAACTGCCTCCTCTTTTATTTTATAAACCTTCACCTCTCTCTTCCCTGATGCTTCTATTCTCCTTGTATCCCATCTACCTTTTACTCTCAGTGTAGCTACAACTAGAAAGTGATCTGATATATCTGTGGCCCCTCTATAAACATGTACATCCTGAAGTCTACTCAACAGTCTTTTATCTACCAATACATAATCCAACAAACTACTGTCATTTCGCCCTACATCATATCTTGTATACTTATTTATCCTCTTTTTCTTAAAATATGTATTACCTATAACTAAACCCCTTTCTATACAAAGTTCAATCAAAGGGCTCCCATTATCATTTACACCTGGCACCCCAAACTTACCTACCACACCCTCTCTAAAAGTTTCTCCTACTTTAGCATTCAGGTCCCCTACCACAATTACTCTCTCACTTGGTTCAAAGGCTCCTATACATTCACTTAACATCTCCCAAAATCTCTCTCTCTCCTCTGCATTCCTCTCTTCTCCAGGTGCATACACGCTTATTATGACCCACTTCTCGCATCCAACCTTTACTTTAATCCACATAATTCTTGAATTTACACATTCATATTCTCTTTTCTCCTTCCATAACTGATCATTCAACATTACTGCTATCCCTTCCTTTGCTCTAACTCTCTCAGATACTCCAGATTTAATCCCATTTATTTCCCCCCACAGAAACTCCCCTACCCCCTTAAGCTTTGTTTCGCTTAGGGCCAGGACATCCAACTTCTTTTCATTCATAACATCAGCAATCATGTTTCTTGTCATCCGCACTACATCCACGCACATTTAAGCATCCCAGTTTTATAAAGTTTTTCTTCTTCTCTTTTTTAGTAAATGTCTACAGGAGAAGGGGTTACTAGCCCATTGCTCCCGGCATTTTAGTCGCCTCATACGACACGCATGGCTTATGGAGGAAAGATTCTTTTCCACTTCCCCATGGACAATAGAAGAAATAAAGAGGAACAAGAACTATTTAGAAAAAGGAGAAAAACCTAGATGTATGTATATATATATGCATGTGCGTGTCTGTGAAGTGTGACCAAAGTGTAAGTAGGAGTAGCAAGATATCCCTGTTATCTAGCGTGTTAATGAGACAGAAAAAGAAACCAGCAATCCTACCATCATGCAAAACAGTTACAGGTTTCTGTTTCACAGTCATCTGGCAGGACGGTAGTACTTCCCTGGGTGGTTGCTGTCTACCAACCTACTACCTAAAAGGGAAGTAACCCCGGAAAAATAGTTGCTACCTCAAGTCCTAATGGAAGGGGATTCCCCTTCTAAACACTAAGAAGATCCACACTCTCCCCTCCTCCCATCCCATCAATCATCACCAGATCTTAAATAAAGGTAAGAGTCATGTATTCTATTCTTCTTCAGTTTGTGTGTATTAAAATTAATATTTCATGTGGTAAAATTTTTTTTTTCAATACTTTGGGGTGTCAGGAACGGATTAATTTGATTTCCATTATTTCTTATGGGGAAAATTAACTCGATTAACGATTATTTCGATTAACGATGAGCTCTCAGGAACGAATTAATATTGCTGGTCGAGGGTCGACTGTATTATAGAAACCAGAAGGAAGGAAGAAGGGAAGGCAGGAAGGAAGGACTAGATGAAAGGAAGGATAAAAGTAAGGAAGGAAAGAAAAAGGAAGGAAGGAATATAGGAAGGAAGGAATATAGGAAGGAAGGAATATAGGAAGGAAGGAATATAGGAAGGAAGGAATATAGGAAGGAAGGAATATAGGAAGGAAGGAATATAGGAAGGAAGGAATATAGGAAGGAAGGAATATAGGAAGGAAGGAATATAGGAAGGAAGGAATATAGGAAGGAAGGAATATAGGAAGGAAGGAATATAGGAAGGAAGGAATATAGGAAGGAAGGAATATAGGAAGGAAGGAATATAGGAAGGAAGGAATATAGGAAGGAAGGAATATAGGAAGGAAGGAAGGTAGGAAAGGAAGGAAGGAATGTAGGAAGGAAGGTAGGAAAGGAATGTAGGAAGGAAGGTAGGAAAGGAATGTAGGAAGGAAGGTAGGAAAGGAATGCAGGAAGGTAGGAAGCAAGGAATGATGACACACGACCATTTACCTAACACAACTGTCTGCTTATCAGTCAGTCAATCATTCAATCAATCAAGTTTACTCTCTATAAGGATTACAGTGCGGGGTTTACAGATTTTGAATATTGTGTGGTTTACATGTTTTAAAATACTAATTACAGAGGGGGCCACTAGGACACCTAGCATGGCTAGGCATTTCGGGCAGACTTAGATTAATTCTAAACTTTAAATTATTACAGATTATGGTATTAAGGCTAAGTGACTACATTATAGTTTGTGAGTTTAGCAATGTGAATGCTTTTGTTTTGGCACAATACATAGTGTCTATATTGGAGTATCATAGGCAAACTTATGACTAGTTAGGATTCATTATTTTAAGATTAAGATTCGTATTTCTGTGTTTATAGTCAATGGGTGAGTGAAAGTGTGAACCACCAGGTGGTTTGCATGTACATAGTTAGTTGACGGGGTGTATCAAGGAGATAAGATGCTTTCTAACTGTAGTTTTGAAAGTGATGAATGTGTCTGCAGTTCTAGAGTTTTCAGGTAGGGTGTTCCAGATTTTAGACCCTTTGACACACATTGAATTTTTGCAAAGGTTTAGTCGGACACGGGGAATGTCATAGAGATGTTTGTGTCTGATGTTATGCCTGTGGGTCCTGTCACAACTATCAAGAAAGCATTTTAGGTCAAGGTTAATATTGGAATTTAAAGTCGTGTAGATGTAGATTGCACAGTAGTAAGTGTGGATGTTCTGAACAGGGAGTAAGTTTAGATCTATGAAGAGTGGAAGGGGGGGTGTTGCCAGAGATGGGATTTAGTGATTATTCTTACTGCGGCTTTTTGTTGGGTTATTATTGGCTTTAGATGTGTTGCTGCAGTTGATCCCCAAGCACAAATAGCATAGGTGAGGTATGGATAAATAAGTGAATGGTAGTGTGAGAAGGGCAGTTTGCGGCACGTAATATCATATCTTGGAGAGGATCCCCACCGTTTTGGATACTTTTTTTGTTATGTGTTGGATATGGGTGCTGAAATTTAGGTTGTTGTTGAGGTAAAGACCTAGGAATTTGCCCTCATTATGTCTGGCAATTAGAGTGTTGTCGATCTTAATGTTAAGTTGCGCAACACCTGCTCTGCTACCAAACATAATGTAGTAGGTTTAGTCAGTGTTAAGTGTAAGTTTATTGGCTGTCATCCAAGTCAGAATTTTGAGCAGCTCCTCATTGACAATGGTGTTGAGGGTGGCAAGATTAGGGTGAGAGATGACGTAAGTCATGTCATCAGCAAAGAGAATGGGTTTCAGGTGTTGGGATACGTTTGGAAGATCATTAATGTAAATGAGGAAGAGCAGGGGACCAAGGACACTTCCCTGCAGAACTCCAGTATCAAGTGGCCATGTTGATGAGGCTGTGTCTTTAATGGTGACATACTGATACCTATTAGTAAGGTAGGATTTGAAATATGCAAGCGCATGGCCTTTTATACCATAATGGCCAAGTTTGTGGAGTAGGATGCCGTGGTCTACTGTGTCAAATGCTTTTCTTAGGTCAATAAAAATTCCTAGAGGATGTTCCTTATTTTCCAATGCTGTGTAAAGCAGATCTAGCATTTTTACAATTGCATCATTAGTGCTTTTATTTTCCTGAATCCAAATTGGCAGGGGTTGAGTATGTTTTGTGCCATTATAAATGAATATAGTCTCCTGTGCACGAGTTTCTCAAAGATTTTGGATAGCAATGGTAAGTTTGATATTGGCCTATAGTTATTTATTTATTTATTTATTTATTTATTTATTTAGTAATTTGAGCATACATACAGAGGTACAAAAAAATACAGGTAAGAGCAGCATGCCAAAGCCACTTGTATGCATAGCATTACGGGCTGGCTTAAAATTAACTTAAGATTAACTAAGCAATGATGTAATCAGTGATAAAACATTATTGTAAACAGATAACAATAAAGCACAAATGAGTATTACAAAGACAGGTCATATGGTTGCATGCATTGCTGTACATTCAGTCGAATGGAGTATTCTGTTAGGTAGTGTATTTAAAAAATAACAAAGTTAGATTGGGTCTTAGGTTTAACCTTTATGTGATATAATTGTGAGAAACATTTAAGATATACAATTTATAAGGTTCAGTTATTCAGTATTTATTTGGTTTTGGGTAAGTGATCTTTGAGAAGAGACTTGAATTTATAAACAGGTAGTGTTTCTTTTATATTTACAGGTAATGAATTCCAGGTTTTAGGGCCTTTTATGTGCATTGAGTTTTTGCATAGCGTGAGATGGACACGAGGAACATCAAAGAGTGATCTGTGCCTTGTGTTATGGTCATGTGTTCTGTTGAGGTTGGCAAGGAGATGTTTGAGGGGAGGGTTAACATCAGAGTTAAGTGTTCTATGTATGTAATAGGTGCAGTAATAAGTATGGATGTTTTGTATGGTGAGTAGGTTTAGTGTTTTGAATATTGGTGGAGTGTGCTGCCTGTAGTGGGAATTTGTTATCATTCTGACTGCAGCCTTTTGTTGGGTAATTAGTGGTCTGAGATGGTTAATTGTTGTTGAGCCCCATGCACAAATTCCATAGGTGAGATAGGGGTAAATAAGAGAGTGATATAGGGCCAGGAGGGCTGACTGTGGAACATAGTACCGTATCTTCGATAGTATGCCTACGGTCTTGGAAATTTTCTTAGAAATTTGTTGTATATGTGTATGAAATCTGTAGGGTCACCACTTTTATGTATTGGTGTAACCCTTGCTGTCTTGAGTAGTGTCGGGAAAGTGCTAGTTTCTAGTGACTCGTTAAAAAGTAATGTAATACATGTATTGTAAAATGTGAAAGGACATGGGCCACTCGCTTGTATAATAATGGTGGGACATGAGACAGATTCCCTGAGTTATTTTTGAGCAACTTTATAATTGCAATGACTTCCGTGGGCTCAGTTGGTACAAGATAGAGGGAATTTGGAAAATTACCATCCAGGTAGTCCCCAGCACAGGCGTTGGTATGTGGGATTTTACTGGCGAGATCAGATCCTATGTTTGAGAAGAAGTCGTTTATCTTCTTAGTTATATCAGTGGGATGCAGTGGTGTTTCATTAGGTTTGGTTAGGACAATATTCTTGTTTTTTTTCAGTTTGTGGGTCCCCAGAATCTGGGAAAGTGTTTTCCAGGTCTTTTTTTATATCTCCTCTTGTGTCAGTGAATCTGCTGGAGTAGTACAGTTGTTTGGCTTTCTTTATTAATTTGGTGAGAACTGATGAATATTGTTTAAGAATATCTTTGTGTATTAAGCCCTGTCTATATTGCTTTTCATATTGGTGTTTCTTATCAATGGATTTCAGAATGCTACTGCTTAGCCATGGGCAACCAAGCCGTTTATTCATGATCTGTTTCGTTTTTATAGGACAATGTTTGTTGTATAGTCTAAGTATTTTGTTAAGAAAAATATCTGTCCATTTGTCAGTACCACTGGCATTGGAGAATTCTGTAGGCCAGTCAACAGTCTCTAGGTCTGCTGTGAAATTCCTTATCGAGGCCTCGTCATGGAGTCTAAATGAAACTTTGTTGTACTCCAGTGGTGGTTTACTAATATTTGTTAAGAGGCAGGTAGGGTAGTGGTCTGTAGTGCTGTCTGTGATTATCCCTGATTTAAGAGGGGCTAGTATATTGGTCCATATGTGGTGTATTATGGTTGCACTTGTCTCAGTCATCCTGGTTGGTTTAGTTATTGTTGGTATGAGAAGTGTGTTGTTCATATTGTTGATGAAATCAGTTACAGGCTGATCATCTGGTAGGCCAAGGTTGATATTGAAGTCTCCAGTTAAGAGAAGGTGGTGCTTGTTCATTTGTCTGTTTGTTATTAGTGCCTTTAGATTCTCACTGAAATTTGGGATGTTTGTGTGGGGTATCCAGTAAATGGCACCGATTGTTATAGGCATCTTAAGGTTTTTTACAGTAAAATTAGCAAAAATGTATTCCCCGTATTCATCTCTAAAGCAAGTGGTGCTAATACAAGATAGTTGGTTAGAGTAATAGATTGCAATACTACCCCCAACTTGGTATAGTCTGCAGTTGTGAAGTGCTGTGTATCCTGGTAGTGGGTAGATATCTATTGTGTCCTGCTTAAGCCAGGTCTCGGTAAGAATAATGCAGAAGGGTGTCTTTAGCGATTCAAGGAGTGCCAGGAGGTCATCATAGTGTTTGCTTAAGGACCTGATGTTGTAGTTAAGAACTGATAGACTTTGAGCAGTGTTTAGGATAGTGCTAGCTTGTGATGCTGTGTAATAAAGGCAGTTACTTTCCAATAAGTTTTGATTGTGTGTTAGATTGTGGAGGTTTAGATCAGGGTCAACATGATCATTCATCTTTTAGGTTTAAATAGTGGTTATTTATATCCTGTATTGTGCGGTGAGTTCTAATACTGATATCTGTAGTAGTGGGAAGGTTGGATAAGTATATAGCTAAAGCACTTTGGTCATATAGAGTATAGTCACTAATACACATAATGAAGTTGAAATTGTCTATTTGTTGTGCTGGAATGAGCTAAAGTACAACTAGGTATAAACTAATACTATAAAAATACAAATTACAAATAGCACCAGACTCATTCTTATAATTGCACTAAGGTCTAATATAATGAATTTGGTGTTGTCTATGTATTGAGCTAGAATGAGCCAAAGTACAGTGGAACCTCAAAAATCGAACGTATCACATATCGAACGTTTCGAAAATAAGACCTTTTTTCGGACAAACTGTGTCCCTATTATCGAACGTGCCCCTATTTTCGGACCACCGGGTACGTGACCTGTCCACTGGCCTGCTCTGTCCACGTCCCCGCGCAGGCGCCGTGAGCAGTCTAGCTTTGTTTATGCTTGAGTGAACACTAACCTGCGATCTCATTCACACATTTTACGATTATTTAATTCTGTTTAGTGCTTGTGGGGCTTTGAAATAAGCTGCCATGGGCCCAAAGAAACTTGCTAGCGGTACCCCTGTGGTAAAGAAAGTGAGAAACACCATAGACGTGAAGAAGGAAATAATACAGAAGTATGAGATTGGAGTGAGACTTGTTGAGCTTGCCAGGATGTACAGAGGACTGTGGACAGTTATTTTGTGAGACAGAAACAGACGACTGGACAGTTACTTTGTGAGACAGAAACAGACGACTGGACAGTTATTTTGTGAGACAGAAACAGACGACTGTGGAGTTATTTTGTGAGACAAACAGACGATTGTGGACAGTTATTTTGTGAGACAGAAACAGATGACTGTGGACAGTTATTTTGTGAGACAGAAACAGACGACTGTGGAGTTATTTTGTGAGACAGAAACAGACGACTGTGGAGTTATTTTGTGAGACAAACAGACGATTGTGGACAGTTATTTTGTGAGACAGAAACAGACGACTGTGGAGTTATTTTGTGAGACAAACAGACGATTGTGGACAGTTATTTTGTGAGACAGAAACAGACAACTGTGGACAGTTATTTTGTGAGACAGAAACAGATGACTGTGGAGTTATTTTGAGAGACAAACAGACGATTGTGGACAGTTATTTTGTGAGACAGAAACAGACGACTGTGGATAGTTATTTTGTGAGACAGAAACAGAGGACTGTAGACAGTTATTTTGTGAGACTGGGGTCCAATGACTCTCAAGCTGGTCCTAGTGGCATTAAAATACAGAGAAGAGAAGCAACCCCAGAGAGGGCTTTGATACCGGAAGTCCTCATGGAGGGGGATTCTCCTTCCAAACACTAACCCCAACTCCCTCTCTCCTCCTCCCTATCTTCCAGATGCCATCACCAATCTTCAATAAAGGTAAGTAAAAATGTTATTTTATATTACTATACATAATTAAAGACTATAGCATTTGTTGTATGTAAAACTGTAATCTCTATAAAATGTATTTTTTCTGTGAATATTTTTGGTTTTCTGGAACGGATTAATTGTATTTCCATTATTTCTCATGGGAAATATTGCTTCAAATTTCAGACTTTTCGAATTTAGAACTAGCTCCTGGAACGGATTAAGTTCGATTTTTGAGGTTCCACTGTACAACTAGGTATAAACTAAAAAGGTACAAGACTCTTACTTGCAATTGCACTAAGGTCTAATATAAGTTGTTAACAAGAACAAGAGTATAACTAGATTGAAATTGACAAGATAAAATACACAAATTAATGTTCCAAAAGAATAAAATAGAAAAATAAAAATGGCAATGACTTGGTTATAATATGATAGTATGACGGTACAAAGGATAATATAAAGGTTGGAGGTGAATATACAAACTTGAAAATTTGGCAACAAAAAGTTAAGAAAAGTATAAAATAATGATTAATGAACAAAAGTAAAATTGACTGGATGTATGGTGTTTAATAAAATTTTAGTAAGTAATAATGATTACAAGAAATATTAATGAATAAAAATAAAATGAAAACAGAAATGTTTATTTCAAGTACAGTGGACCCCCGCCTTACGATATTATTTCATTCCAGAAGTCTGTTCGGGTGCCGTTACTGACCGAATTTGTTCCCATAAGGAGTAATGTGAATTAGATTAGTCCGTTTCAGACCCCCAAAAATACACGTACAAAAGCACCTACAAAAATACACTTACATAATTGGTTGAGTTGGGAGCTGATCGTAAGGTGGGGGTCCACTGTACTAAATTTTAAGAACAGTTATTTGGATTCAATATTGCACTGGTAGTTATACTAGAGCTTAATTGGCAGTACATACAAGGTATTTAAGAGTAAGGAACTACTCTAGGATAGTAAATGTGGTATTAAAACAGGTTATGGTAATTAAACAAGTAATGGTAATTAAAATAATGCCAAAAATGTTGAGAGTAAATTGTATTGATAGTAAAAAATGGTATTTGATAATAAATTTGGTAAGTAATAGAAATTAATAGTATTTTAAGAAATATTAGGTTGTAATATGGACAGAGAAAGTATTAATTAAGCAAATTTTTAAGCAAACAATAGTAATTAAGAAAATTATATAACATCAGGTGACTTATGGTTACTAGTAAAATCACATTACTGAGGTAGTTGATTTTTGAATACTAAGAGATTGTACTGTGAAATTTGTACAATAATGGAGCAAAACATACACTACACTACGTAGGCTTTTAGGTTGGACATAGTTTTGTTATTCTCTGTAAGATTAATATCCCTGAGAAATCGTGATAGATCATTCTCGTTCGTGATTGTGTACAGTTGACCTAACTAGAATTTTCCCATCCCGTATGAAGCATTGGTGTATTGTGTCATTATTCTCTCGCTTAAGTTTTCTGACACTATACAGGAGGTTCTGACTTTTTTGGTAAGACAGTCATTTATGTATACATCTTTCTTTACTTTAATAGACGTAATAATTAAGTCTTTTTTCCTGTCATGTGAGTGGAATCTAAGCATAACACTTTTTCTACCATGGGATCCTAGTAACCTGGCTTCCTTTATTTCTGACTCTGGTACTGTAACCCTTGTTTGGTCCTTTATGATCTGGAGAGTAATTTCTTTACTGTTTGCTTGGTCCATATCACTGGGAAAAAGTAGACTGTTAACTATTACTACGTCCGATAGTTTTTCTTGCTCAGTTTTATCTTCTTGGAGAGCAGTCACTGAACTGGTTATCCAAGTTGTTCTTCCATTCTTTTAGTGCTTCTTCAACCTTTGTATTAAGAGATATTATTTGTTCTGTATGGTTATCTATGACTGTTTGGATGGTCTTGCCATAGTTAGTCATTCCTGGTGTTGATAACTTTTGTTCAACACCGAGGATTTTGTTCTCGAGTTGTGTCATCCTGGTGTCTTGTTTTGTTAGCATCTCTCGAAGATTCATATTTTCAATAACTAAGGTGGAGATGCATGACTTTAGGGTATCTGGATTGTTGGTCATACCTGAGGGACTACTTGGTAGGTTGAATCCGGAGAAGAGAGAGGTGGTAGAGGTGGAGGCAGCCATGTTTGGTGTTATTGTTGTAGTGTCGCCCAGGGTGGTGGTGAGAGGGGTGATAGATGAGCCGGCATCGTCCTGGGTACACTTGTTGAAGTCGATTTTTCGTTGTTTTCTAGCTGGCCTTGGTGCTATTTCCTCTGATATTACGCCTCATAATACAGTGGACCCCCGCATAACGATATTAATCCGTTCATGAGAGCTCATTGTTATGCGAAATTATCGTTATGCGAATGAATTTTCCCCATAAGAAATAATGGAAATCAAATTAATCCGTGCAAGACACCCAAAAGTATGAAAAAAAAAATTTTAACACATGAAATATACATTTTCCTACACACAAAGAGAAGGATACATGCACAATAGTAGAGTAGTACATGCACAGTATATATTGTGCATGTACTACTATACTAAATGAAGAATAAATGACACTTACCTTTATTGAAGATGCAGCAATGACTGATGAGACACTGTGTCCTGGGAGTGCCTTTTCCTCCTGAGTACTGTAGGTCCTGTTTGGCATTTTCTTCCAGAACAGGCCTTATCACACTGTGTATGTCACTACGATTCTTAAATCTCTCAAACCAACCTTTGCTGGCTTTAAATTCACCAATATGAGCACTAGTTCCAGGCGTTTTTCCCTGTTCACCTGGGTGTTAGTCGACTGGTGTGGGTTGCATCCTGGGAGACAAGATTAAGGACCCCAATGGAAATAAGTTAGACAGTCTTCGATGACACACTTTTTTGGGTTATCCTGGGTGGCTAACCCTCTGGGGTTAATTGTTTCTTGGCATTCTCAATAAGCCACACCAACAACGGTGCTACAGCAGCAGCAGCAGCAGCAGCAGCAGACGATGCTACAGCAGCAGCAGATGGTACTACAGCAGCAGCAGCAGCAGACGGTACTACTACAGCAGCAGCAGCAGACGGTACTACAGCAGCAGCAGCAGCAGATGGTACTACAGCAGCAGCAGCAGCAGCTGATGGTGGTACAGCAGCAGCAGCAGCTGACAGTGCTACAGCAGCAGCAGCAGCTGACAGTGCTACAGCAGCAGCAGCAGCTGACAGTGCTACAGCAGCAGCAGACAATGCTACAGCAGCAGCAGACAGTACTACAACAGCAGCAGCTGACGGTAGTACAGCAGCAGCAGCAGCTGACAGTGGTACAGCAGCAGCAGCAGCTGACAGTGTTACAGCAGCAGCAGCAGCTGACAGTGCTACAGCAGCAGCAGCAGCTGACAGTGCTACAGCAGCAGCAGCAGTTGACCATGGTACCACAGTATTTCGATAATATTTCTCACCCTTTTTACCACAGGGTTGGCACTAGAAGCTTTCTTGGGGCCCATGGTCACTTATTTTGCAGATAAAATCACCAAAAACACTGTAATAATACGAAATGTTACGATTGTATGCTTGGATGTTACCGCGGAGGCTAGCTTGTAAACAATGCCACCGGCGGAACATGTGAGGCTGGCTCAGGCCTCACATAGACGTGTCTCGGACGAACAGCGTTGAGCGGGTTTTTTGGCGGTATGCGAGGCAAAATCTTAGTGATAAAATGTATCGGTATGCGGATTTAACGTTATGTAAGGCCAACGGTATGCGGGGGTCCACTGTACTACAGGAATTGTTGTAGTTAAGAAGTTGTAGTTATACAAAGCTTAGAGTTACGTTATTTGGCAGTTTGAAGAAAACTGCTCAGACGAGGTGTTTTATCTTTGCACATAAGAAAAAAATATGCCAACAAAAATGCAGACACACTTGTTTTATATGTGAGGAGTGTAAAACACCCTTGTGTATGAAACCATGTTTCAAAGAGTTCCACAAGCTGCAGAACTTCTAGGAACATGTCCAGTGACTGTACATTTGCATATACGTATATTATAAAACAATAGTAATAAAAAAATTTTTTTGTATTGTTTGTGTAAACAAGTTTTGTAAACAATATATTGCTAGTTACGTTTGTGGCCTTATTGTGTTGTATACAACGAGTCTATATATGTACATTACACCTTACTTTGGACTCACAGGCCACATAAGTTGCCTGAAAAAATAAAATAGTGAAAAAAAAAAGAAACCTTGGAATGCAAGTAAACCAAAATTTACCGGGTGAGCGGCATTCGCCGCTGTTCCCATACATAGCTCATTTTCTGTCAACTTTACACCTCTATATCTCGGTAAGTACTGATCGCAAAAACAGCTTTTTTGGCCTTAAAACAATCAGAAAATTAATCTTAACATTTTCATAAGAATTTTTTTTTTTTTTTTTTAAATTTATCGACACCAGGAGACACTTCAGGATTTGGGGTTGCGACAGTCTAAGGGTTAATCCATTCCAGAGATCATGTCTTATATTTAATCTGTAGTAGTTCAAATTAATTTTCCCCATAAGAAATAATGGAAATCCAATTAATCCGTTCCAAACTCCCAAAGTATTAAACAAAACAATTTTTTTACATGAAATATACATTTTCCTACACAGAAAACAATGAGACATGCAGAATAAATAAATAATAAAATGACACTTACCTTTATTGAAGACTTATTGATGAGTGATGAGACAGGAGGAGGGGAGAGGATAGAGGTGCACTAGTGTTTGGAAGGGGAATCCCCTTCCATAAAGACTTCAGGTACCAAGTCCTTATCTGGGGTTACTTCCCTTCTTTGTTTTTTAATGCCACTAGGACCAGCTTCAGAGTCACTGGACCCCTGTCACACAAAATATCTGTCCAGAGAGCTCTGTTTCTGGTGTCTCTAAGATTTTCCTAAAATGGGACACAACATTGTCATTGTAGATGTTGCCAGCATGACCTGCAACAGCTGTGTCAGGGTGATATTCATCCATAAATATTTACACATAAGAAAGTAGGAACACTGCAGTAGGCCTGTTGGCCCATACTAGGCAGGTTCTTCACAAACCATCCCACTAACAGAATCATATTTGCCCAACCCAATTTGCAATGCTTCCCAGGCAATAAGATTTGATAATTCTATTCACTCATGTGCAAGTCCCAATCAAATAAAATTGTGTGTGTGGGGAAGTATCCTGTCTGGTGTGTGGGGAAGTACCCTGGCTGGTTTGTGGGGAAGTACCCTGGCTGGTTTGTGGGGAAGTACCCTGGCTGGTTTGTGGGGAAGTACCCTGGCTGGTTTGTGGGGAAGTACCCTGGCTGGTTTGTGGGGAAGTACCCTGGCTGGTTTGTGGGGAAGTACCCTGGCTGGTTTGTGGGGAAGTACCCTGGCTGGTTTGTGGGGAAGTACCCTGGCTGGTGTGTGGGGAAATACCCTGGCTGGTTTGTGGGGAAGTACCCAGGCTGGTATGTGGGGAAGTTCCCTGGCTGATTTGCAGGAAAGTATCCTGGAAGTACCCTCTACCACCACCACTTTCGTATCTTTCTACAAACTTTTTCTTGAATTCTATCGTGTTTCTCACCCTCTTTACCACAGGGCTGGCACTAGAAGCTTTCTTTGGGCCCATGGTAGCTTATTTAGCAGTTACAAGCACTAAAAACAATGGAATAATACAAAATGTATCACATGTACTCGTAGAATCGTCCTCACTGGCTTGTAAACAATGGCACACTGGCTGTACATGGAGTGTCCGGGCTGCTCACGCTGCGCGGACACGTTTGGGACGAATGACTTCAACCAAGTTCTTTGTCGTTAACCGAGCCAATATTTTGATGCAAAAACATTACCTAATTTGATTTTTACATAAGTCGTAATCCAGGGGTCCACTGTACTTGGGTTTGAGACTTCACAAAACCCAGAAATTTGACTAATATCTTGTGTTCACTCAGTGGCCTGAGTGAAACTCATTGCCCCCTAATTACCACTATCTCTTTCAAATTGAAGCTATGCAGTCTGACAATGAATGGGAAAAGTTCATTTTTTCTGAGTCAAATAGGACTAAAACGAGTGGAATATGAAGAAAACATACGATTTTATGGTGCTTCTCTGTGGCGTTGCTAGGGTTGGTGTCACCCGGTGCTCCTGCAAGGTACTAAGTGGTCCCAGATTTTTTTAATACTGCACACACCAAGTGTTATGACCCATTCTATACTGACCAGGCATCTCAGGCTAATTGTGCCAAATTTGGAGGCAGGAAAAATAAAACGTTGATCTACATTTGGAGTGCTAGTAGTAACAATGTAGACCTACGTTTGGACAGTTAAGGAGTTAACACTGCGGACTTAACAAAGCCATAAACATGTACCCCTGAGAGGATATGCCCACTGCTCGTTCATCAATAAAAATGCCTGGGTACAATCACCAGGAAGGTGGAACTAAAACTACTATTGTGTATCCTTCTGGTCATCACCAAGGTCAACACTGGTGTTTTATCCAGCAGGGTCACCTGCAGTAGCAGCAGTATCCTGCATATTTGGGTTTGGGTCTTCAAAAAAACCAGAAATGTGACTAATAGCTTGTGCTCATTCAGTGGGCCAAGTGAAACTCACTGCCACCTCATTACTACTATCTCTTTTAAATTGATGCTACACAGTTTGACAATGAATGGACAAAAATTCATTTTTCTTAATCAAATAGGACTAAAGTGAGTGGAATCTGAAGAAAACAAACGAATTTATGGTGCTTCCCAGTGGCATTGCTAGGGTTGGTGTCACTCGGGGTGGCATCTTTGGTGTCACCCCCATGAAATCCTGGGACAGGAGAGATGGAGGGAGTAAACTCCAGTTACGTCACTACTGCATGCCTAATAACTAATGTTTAGCAATGAGAATGTTTAAAGGCCATAAACCGAACAGGAGAATACTTCTCAACTTCATTAATGAAAATATAAATAATCGTAGCAGTAATATTGAGGAAACAAACTCAAATTCCACTCTGAGTACAGGCAACAGAGCCTACATTTATTCATGGATTAAGGTTTTTCCAAAATATCGTAAATAAAATTACAGTGGACCCTCGCATACCGTTGGCATCACATAACGTTAAATCCGCATACCGATACATTTTATCGCTAAAATTTTGCCTCGCATACCGCTAAAAAACTCACTCAACGCTATTCGTCCGAGACGTGTCTAATGTGTGGCCTGAGCCAGCCTCACATGTTCCGCCGGTGGCATTGTTTACCATCCAGCCCCTGAGGTAACATCCAAGCATACAATCGGAACATTACGTATTATTACAGCGTTTTTGGTGATTTCATCTGCAAAATAAGTGACCATGGGCCCCAAGAAAGCTTCTAGTGCAAACCCTACAGGAATAAGGGTGAGAATTACTATAGAGATGAAGAAAGAGATAATTGCTAAGTATGAAAGTGGAGTACGTGTCTCCGAGCTGGCAAGGTTGTATAGTAAACTCCAATCAACCATCACTACTATTGTGTCCAAGAAAACGGCAATCAAGGAAGCTGTTCTTGCCAAAGGTGCAACTGTGTTTTTGAAACAGAGATCGCAAGTGATAGAAGATGTTGAGAGACTCTTACTGGTGTGGATAAACGAAAAACAGATAGCAGGAGATAGCATCTCTCAAGCGATCATAAGTGAAAAGGCTAGGAAGTTGCATCAGGATTTAATTAGAAAAATGCCTGCAACTAGTGATGATGTGAGTGAATTTAAGGCCAGCAAAGGTTGGTTTGAGAGATTTAAGAAGTGTAGTGGCACACATAGTGTGATAAGGCATGGTGAGGCTGCCAGTTCAGACCACAAAGCAGCTGAAAAATATGTGCAGGAATTCAAGGAGTACATAGACAGTGAAGGACTGAAAACTGAACAAGTGTTTAATTGTGACGAAACAGGCCTATTTTGGAAGAAAATGCCAAGCAGGACCTACATTACTCAGGAGGAAAAGGCACTCCCAGGACATAAGCCTATGAAAGACAGGCTTACTGTTAATGTGTGCCAATGCTAGTGGTGATTGCAAAGTGAAGCCTTTATTAGTGTATCACTCTGAAACTCCCAGAGCGTTCAGGCAAAAGAATATCCTCAAGGATAATTTGTGTGTGCTGTGGAGGGCAAACAGTAATGCATGGGTCACTAGGGACTTTTTCTATGACTGGTTACACCAAGCATTTGCCCCCAATGTGAAAAATTACCTAATTGAAAAGAAATTAGACCTTAAGTGCCTCCTGGTGTTAGACAATGCCCCTGGTCATCCTACAGACTTGGCAGAGCGACTTTGTGGGGACATGAGCTTCATTAAGGTGAAGTTTTTGCCTCCTAATACCACTCCTCTCCTGCAGCCCATGGACCAGCAGGTTATTGCAAACTTCAAAAAACTGTACACAAAAGCTCTGTTTGAAAGGTGCTTTCTAGTGCCTCAGAAACTCAATTGACTCTAAGAGAGTTTTGGAGAGAGCACTTTAATATCCTCAATTGTGTAAACCTTACAGGTAAGGCTTGGGAGGGAGTGACTAAGAGGACCTTGAACTCTGCTTGGAAGAAACTGTGGCCAGAATGTGCAGACCAAAGGGATTTTGAAGGATTTGAGGCTAACCCTGAGAGGCGTATGCCAGTTGAGGAATCAATTGTGGCATTGGGAAAGTCCTTGGGGTTGGAGGTTAGTGGGGAGGATGTGGAAGAGTTGGTGGAGGAGGACAATGAAGAACTAACCACTGATGAGCTGATAGATCATCTTCAACAGCATGAGGCCACACCTGAGGAAACTACTTTGGAGGAGGTGAGAGAGAAATTGAAGAAGTTGCCTACTTCTAAGATTAAGGAAATCTGTGCAATGTGGCTTAAAGTGCAAACCTTTATGGATGAAAATCACCCTCAGACAGCTGATCCAAGCCGTGTTGGCAACCTGTACACTGACAATGTTGTGAACCACTTTAGGAAAGTCATAAAGGAACGAGAGGTACAGGCCTCTATGGACAGATATGTTGTGCGACAGAAGTCCAGTGACTCTGAAGCTGGTCCTAGTGGCATTAAAAGAAGAAGGGAAGTAACCCCGGAAAAGGACTTGCTACCTCAAGTCCTAATGGAAGGGGATTCCCCTTCTAAATATCTCCCCTCCTCCCATCCCATCAATCATCACCTGATCTTCAATAAAGGTAAGTGTCATGTAACTGTGCATGTCTTCTTCAGTTTGTGTGTATTAAAATTAATGTTTCATGTGGTAAAAAAAATTTTTGTTCATAGTTTTGGGTGTCAGGAACGGATTAATTTGAGTTCCATTATTTCTTATGGGGAAAATTCATTCGCATAACGATAATTTCTCATAACATTGAGCTCTCAGGAACGGATTAATAGCGTTATGCGAGGGTCCACTGTATCAATTTATTGTAGTTTTTCATGTAGCATCACTGATTTTCCCTATACAGTGGACCCCCGGTTAACGATATTTTTTCACTCCAGAAGTATGTTCAGGTGCCAGTACTGACCGAATTTGTTCCCATAAGGAATATTGTGAAGTAGATTAGTCCATTTCAGACCCCCAAACATACACGTACAAACGCACTTACATAAATACACTTACATAATTGGTCACATTCGGAGGTGATCGTTATGCGGGGGTCCACTGTATAGGCCTATCTGTACTCCGTAGGCTATATAGAAACAAAGGATTTTTCCTTTATGTTGCTGCAACACTGTTTTGGGCATTAGTATCACCTTCTTTAGAGACTCTATGGTGTCACCCCTTGATGGTGTTACCCGGGGCGCTTTCCCCCCCTGTGACGCCACTGTGTTGGAGTTGATGAAAAAATTATCACTCATCAGAAACAGTGGCATAAATGCGCTAGCTATATTTATGCTTTACAACTTACTGATGCCAAGATACGAGTGTTTTCAATACAGTGGACCCCAGGTTCGCGATGCTATCGGTATCCGATAAATCCGGTAACCGATGCATTATATTGCAGAAAATTTGCCTCGCTTCCCGATACAAAACCCGGTATGCGATGTGGTTCGTACGAGACATGTCTATGTGTGGCCTGAACTGCCCTGTGTGTGCCAGTGTTTACAAGCCAGCCAGTGTGCGCGCATCTAAGGATGCATTCAGTACATTCCACATTATCCATATTATCACTGTTTTTGGTGCCTGTTTTTGCAAAATAAGTCACCATGGGCCCCAAGAAAGCTCCCAGTGCCAACCCTTCGAGACCAAGGGTGCTAGTGACTGATGAAATGAAGAAAGAGATAATTGCAAAGTACGAAAGTGGAGTGTGTGTATCGGAGCTGGTCAGGTTGTATAGTAAACCCCAGTCAACCATCTCTACTATAGTGAGCAAGAAAACGGCAATCAAGGAAGCTGTTCTTGCAAAAGGTGCAACTGTGATTACGAAACAGCGATCGCAAGTGTTAGAAAATGTTGAGAGACTGTTATTGGTGTGGATAAATGAAAAACAGATAGCAGGAGATAGCATCTCTCAAGCAATCATTTGTGAAAAGGCTAGGCAGTTGCATGACGATTTGGTAAAAAAATTGCCTGCAACTAACTGGTGGTGATGTGAGTGAATTTAAGGCCAGCAAAGGTTGGTTTGAAAGATTTAAGAATCGTAGTGGTATACATAGTGTGATTAGGCATGGTGAGGCTGCCAGTTACGTTGTGCGACAGAGGTCCAGTGACTCTCAACCTGCTCCTAGTGGCATTAAAAGAAGAAGGGAAGTAACCCCGGAAAAGGACTTGCTACCTTAAGTCCTAATGGAGGGGGATTCCCCTTCTAAATGCTAACACCATCCACACTCTCCCCTCCTCCCATCCCATCAATCATCACCAGATCTTCATTAAAGGTAAGTGTCAATTATTCTTTCGTTATTTATTGTTATTTATTGTTATTGTTGTTATTGTAATTACTATTCTATTGCATTAAACTTAATATTTCATGTGGTAAAAGTTTTTTTTTCATACTTTTGGGTGTCTTGCATGGATTAATTTGATTTCCATTATTTCTTATGGGGAAAATTGATTCGCTTTCCGATATTTTTGGTTTACGATGAGCTCTCAGGAACGGATTAGTATCGTGAACCGGGGGTCCACTGTATTTTAATTGCTTTTAATATTTAGTGCTATGTGCACTAGTGAAACTTTTTTTTTTAATATTTTTGTCATCTAATGCTTTGCCATACTTATAATACGTATTACAATTGTTTCTGAGTGTAATACTCCTAAAAACATTGCTTGACTTTACTAGGTTATATATAGGGTACATATAAACAGTATACATAATTGTTTTTATTATTTTTTTTACTATTTTGATCATCTAATACTATGTACAAGAAATACTTATAATATTACAATTCTTTTAGATTGTAATATTCCTGAAAAAAATGGAAATAAGTCACAATGTTTGACTTTACTGAGTTATGTGGCTGAATTACACTGCTGTTATCATGAAATTATAGTAAATTTGGAATGAATAAGTCATCTTTGTGCCACTTGCACACCTTGTTTGCTGGTAGTGAAGTGAAGCTGATGGTGGTGGAACACCAGCTCCTGATTTCATTATTTATTTCTGCTAGTTTGACATACTAGTACATCAGACACACAGTTATTACCTGTGTAGTTAACCATGATGCACAGTGTGGACCCTTCTGGCATTAGATTTTTTTCAGATGTATGAATAGATTGTAGAAGATCCAAAGAGTTGTAATGAGGTCAAGAATATTGGCAGGTGGCAGATTTGAAGGTATGGAAAATTGTGTATACAGTGGACCCCCGAGTTTCGTGATTAATCCATTCCAGTCTGCTGACTGGCGAAATTCACGATTGGTGAATCTATTTTCCCCATAAGAAATAATGGAAACCCAATTAATCCATTTTAGACAACCAAAATTATTAACAAAAAAATAATTTTTTTAACCCTTTGACTGTTTCAGTCATATATATACGTCTTACGCACCACTGCTTCTGACGTATTTATACGCGTAAATTCTAGTGGCTTCAAATCAAGCGGGAGAAAGTTGGTAGGCCCACATGTGAGAGAATGGGTCTGTGTGGTCAGTGTGCACAACATAAAAAAAATCCTGCAGCACGCAGTGTGTAATGAGAAAAAAAAACTCTGACCGGTTTTTGGATTAAAACGCCGACTTTGAGGTGTATTTTTGTGTAGTATTTATCGTTGTATTCTCATTTTCATGGTCTCAGGTGATAAAATGAAAAACATATTACAGAAATAGAGATAATTTTGATTACTTTCATGATGAAAACGACCTTGAAATTGAGCTCAAGGTAGCGGAAATGTTCGATTTTTACCAATGTTCAGGAGTAAGCAAATCACACCACACGTCCAATACACTCCAACTGGGGAGTCTAATATTCTTTCACTAGTGCACTGATATTATTTATACCATTTTTACAATAATGCAGTAGTCTACATAAAAGTAAATTTTCTATTTTTTTGTATGAATAAAAAATCAAAATAGAAAGCAGTAGTAATATAAGAGAGGCCTAGAGATGTGACTAATGAACAGAGGATATGTTATTTTAGTGCCAAGAATGTCTACATTTTTTATTCTGGACCCTATTTTGAAATTGGCATCTTTTTTTAATTTGCATGAAATTGGCCAAATTGCCAATTTCTGACCACTTTATTGGGTAGTTCAAATCGGTAAATGGGCAGTTTCTTGTACTCAACAGATACAAAAAAATGGAGTGCTAAAGAAATAGCTATGAGTTTGGTCAACTGGAACAACGGAATTGGCCAGAAACAGGGCTCAAAGTTGATGAAATTGCTGATGCGTATATGTCACTGAGACTGCTAACTTCGCGGGAGCGTAATTCCGTGAGTTTTCGACCAAATTTCATACTTTTGGTGTCATTACCATCGGGAAAAAATTAACTGTCATTTCATTAGAAAAAATAATTTTTTTTTTTTTCCAAAAATTTATCGACATAGAATGACAGTTTCAGAAAGGGGTCTGCGACAGTCAAAGAGTTAAAGATTAAATATAGATTTACATACAGAAAACAATGACAAATAAATATAAAGCACTAATAAAATGGATAAATGAACATTTAACATCACACTTAACCTTTATTGATTCTTGTTGGTGTAGGAGGTAGGTAGGAGGCATGAGGAAGGTGAGTTTATTATGCTTCAATATGACGCTAATATCATCTCTACAGCTTACTTATCTATCACAATTCATCTAATATGACATTATAAACAACATTAATAACATAGAAACATGAAATATACTCTAGAATGAATAAAATATGCCATAATGTATGAGAGGAGTAAATGGTGTATGTGTTGTTGTTGGATTGAAGGTCCGCCACTGAGAGAAGCCGTGTTGGTGGCAGTGGAGGCTTTGGCCACCACCACCATCACACTCAAACAATGTATGTAATTTATAAATAAGAAATATTTACATTTTAATTTATAAATAAGAAATATTTACATTTTAATTTATAAATAAGTAAGTTTATTCAGGTATACACAAATACAGTTACATACATAGATTATCATACATAGCAGCATATGTGTAAAGTACCTAGGATAACCCAAAAAATTCAAGAGTGACATATTTCCATTGGTGTCCTTTTATATTTACACTTATATTTACTTTTATACTTACACTTTTATATTTACACTTACCTTGGAGGAGATGTTAGTTTAATTAGTTAGCTTGATGAAAGAGATGTTGGCAGAGGTTTAAGGTGGTGGAAGATAGCAGGGTGGTGTATGTTCAGCGGTCCTATACACATATCCAACAACATTGGAGAGTTACTCTCATGTTGTTTTTCTATCGCTTACTCGCTTAACTTACTTGCTACACTGTTAATTCTACACTTTATCGCTGGCTGGACCTATAGCCTTTATCAATACCTGCTGCTTTAGTATCATACATATTGTAGAATCACTGAATCACTGCAGAAGGCACATTCTTCCCTCTCTCTTGCTCCTCTACTTTAGTACTTTGCTATGAGTTTTTTCTTGAATTCTATCGTGTTTCTCACCTTCTTTACCAAAGGGCTGACATGAGGAGCTTTCTTTGGGCCCATGGTGGCTTATTTAGCAGTTGCAAGCACATAAAACAATGAATTATTATGAAATGTGCTGTATGAACCCATGGGGTGAAGGTCAAATGCTGGCACACTGAGTATGAATAGTGCGGGAGACTGGCTTTGTGTGCACGCTGACAGGCAGACGCGTACCAGAAGGTCGCCTAATCATGAGTCCAATCATGAACCACGAAGCTAAATTTTGCTGAAAAAACTTGCTGAATGTCGGATTTCACAAAAGTCGCAGCTGTTGAACGGCGGGGGTCCACTGTATTACTATGCTGAATGCATAATCATCAGTTGTGTACAAATATGTTGGATACAGTTTAAAGCTCACAGGTACCACTTCAAGAATACTGTACCTAGAAATGCTTGGCTCAATCTATTCCTCTCTGGAAAATACTGAACATCCAATGGGCCTCTTTAGTGAACTCAAAAAAGTCCTCAATACAGTAGACAACAATATTCTACTGCTCAAATTAGAATTTATGGAATATATGACCAAACTCTCTCTCTCATACATGAAATCTTATTTGAGTGACAGACACCAACATGCAGTGGTGGGCACAGTTCTGTTAATCCGCTAACTAGCAAAACTAACTGTTTGTTTAGTGGATTAGCATTTCTGCTAACTTCAGAAAACATCAACAGACCAATTAGCTTCCACTAAATAAAGTTCTGCTAACTTTGAGTCCACTAAAAATAATTCATGCATTGTTGGTAGTCGGAAAGCAATGCCTTTTCAACGGCGCATGTGCTTGTTCCTGTCTGTTGTGGGTGTTTCTCTAACAGTCAGTCAGGCACGCTATTTGCTGATTATGTGTAAACGTGACTTGTAAATGCAGCAGCAGCAGCATCTGAGCAGCACTGTTATAGTCTTACAGTGTCAGCGATCACCAGGGTGCGTTGTCACTTATCGCTATGAACAGGGGAGATGTTTCTGTTCTGTCTGAGCGTGTTGTTGAGAAGACTGCAGCAGCTGTGGTTGAAGCATTAAATACAACACTGCCATCCCATCCAGTGCTGCAGCTGAGCGCCTATTCTCTATAGGCAAAGATATCTTGAGGGCCAAGAGAGCCACCCTGTCAGATGAAACTTTGAGAGGCTGATGCTCATGAAGGGCAACCAGCATAAGGGCACCTCCAGGTTGTGTCTCGATCCCTCTGCTCTAATCTACATCAATGACCTCCCAAATGCTTCACAGGAACTTAAACAAATTATGTTTGCCAATGACACAACTTTTGTAATTTCAAGTCCTGATCCAACTGTACTCAACAACAGTAAATGCCAAACTCACACTCAATACTGACAAATCCTTATATATAATCTGAAAACAAAGCAAAAGACATTCATTTATGCATATAAATAACAATACACCAATTAACAGGTAGGACGAGGGTAAATTCTTGGGAATATATATTGGTTCTTTGAATTATACATAACAGCCTTGAGTTAGAATAATTTTGAGTTATGATTTACCCTCATCAAGGAATTTAGTTTTGAGCTGCAATGAAAAATTTGAGATACATTATGCATATGATGGATGGCACACAGAAAATATTCATTCATCAGTCACTATAAGCAAAGGATGAAAATATTTTAATGTTGGCTGGGGTCCTTTTAATGTCTGGCGGTAACAGCAGTGGCATCCTACCAGCTCTTAATCTTCAAGAAGCCATCGTTCATCAAAGTGTGTGATGGCCTAACTGAAGGTACAATTGCATGAACCCACGTAGACCACAAAATGACCCAAAAACACTAAGAATGCAACCCAAACCATGACAAAATAGATTATCTAAGGAAGACAGCCCTGCAAACTCAAGCACCGCCTCCGCTGCCAAATGAACACTTAACCTAAGCTCAGGGAAATAAAGCCTTCTCCTCCATAGCTTCACAGTATCTACTTTAGTGATACTATGAAAGGAAATTGCAGAAGAAACAATGGCAGCAACAAGAGAATAAGGCCAAGGACTCTACAACTCAACATGTCAGCCCAGCAGGACGCCGGTGTATCATCAACCCCCCCTCACCACCACCCAGGGACCAACAACAGCAACGAACATGGCTGACTCCCCCTCCAACTCCACTCCCTTCAAAGGATTCACTCTTGAACACCCAAGTATGATTATTCCTGACACTATTAGGGAATACATCGTTGCCCTAGAAAATGAAAACAAAGATATTAAAGCAACACTCACACGATATGAGTCCAAGGTAACCATCCTCGAGAACATGGTCAAAAACCTTGAAGAGAAGATTACATCGAGAAGTGCTGACACAGAGAATACTCTGAAAGCAGCTATAGCCAGTCACACTGAGCAAATAACAACCCTAAATATGAAGGTTGAAGAAGCAATCAAGGACTGGAATCAGAACATGCACACTCGACTGAATGAATACCTTGATTTCCAAGATAACAAAACCGAACAAGATAAGTTGTCTGATGCAGTTATAATAAACAGCACTCACATTCCTAGCGACATAACCCAAGCCCAGTGCAAAGAAACTGTTATCAGGATAATACAGGACCACGTACAAGTTATCGTGCAAAGCAATGAAATCAAAGAAACGCATTTGCTAGGAAAACAAGGTGGTAAACACAGCATTATGATCAGACTTCATTCACATGATAGAAAAAAGGACCTAATTAAAGCAGCAATTACAATGAAAAATGGAGTGTACATCAATGAGTGTCTGACAAGAAAACGTCAAAACCTTCTGTTTAGGTTGAGAAAACTTAAACAGGAAAACAAAACACATCAGTGCTTCACTCGAGATGGGAAAATGCTAGTTAGGAAAACAGCAACAGGATGACAATATATCATCTCAAATGAACAAGATTTCTCTACTTTCCTCAGAAAAGCTGACATTTCCGTAACAGATTAGCTAAGTGCACAATTCCTAGTACCAACTACCTCATATACTTTTTACTTTTTTTTTTTAGTGCTATTAATTGCTCAAGTTTTGTGTTGCAAGTCAAATCTTACTCCTAAATTAATGTTATATCGTGGTTGCTATCTGTCTATTTAATTTTGTTTACCAATACTTATTTTAGTCCCTCTTATATTGTGTGGTCCATTTAGTGTATGTTCCTATTACATTATTGTGTAATTCCTTGTACTATCTTTTACCAGCTAGTACCAACTACCTCATATACTTTTTACTTTTTTCTTTTTTTTTGTGCTATTAATTGGTCAAATTTTATATTACAAGTCAAATATTACTCCTAAATTACAACCCCATTTTTTTTTAAATACTATTAATTGCTATTACTTACTAAAAAAAAATTATTTAATACCATTTATTTAATACCATCAGTCCAATTTACTCTTAACATTTTTGACATATTATTTTAATTACCATTACTTGTTTTAATACCACATTTACTATCTTAGAGTAGTTCGTTACTCTTAAATACCTTGTACAGTGGTCCCTCGATAATCGTAAGGCTCGACAGTCGTAATTTTCGAAAATCGTAACGTTATCTTCGTCAAAACATTGGCTCGTGAATCGTCGTTTGACTCGCAAATAGTCGTTCGTCTGGGATAGGTACACACAGCCCCGAGCCGCCTCACACTCCATTCCCAGCCAGTGTGCCATTGTTTACATCAGTGAGCGAGGATGATCCCGTGTACGAGTTCATACGATACATTTCTAAATATTCCATTTGTTTTAGTGCTTGCAACTGCTAAATAAGTCACCATGGCTCCAAAGAAAGCTTCTTGTGCCAGCCCTTTGGTAAAGGATGTGAGAAACACACATAATTTAAGAAAAAGTTTGTAGAAAAATACGAAGGTGGTGGTGGTAGAGTGGAACCAGTTGTGATAGTGGTTGATGGTGGTAGAGGGTGGTAGTGATGGTGGTAGAAGGTGGTAGTGATGGTGGTAGCAGTTGTAATAATGGTAGAAGGTGGTAATGATGGTGGTAGAGGGTGTCTTCAGTGATTCAGCAATTCTACCAACTCCTCCAGTGTTGTTGGAGTTACATAGGGCTACAGAAAACACCGCCACCTCAGCTGCTGCTTCACCACCATTATGGACAGCTTACTCTCAGTGGCCCTTATATACCCAACAACAATACAACACAGCACCTTTCATGACATACATAATGACTTATTTTATTCATTCTAGAGTATATTCCATGTTTCTATGTTATTAATATTGTTTATTATGTCATATTAGTTGAATTGTGATAGATAAATAAGCCAACAATAAACTTGCCATCCCTCCCTCACACAAACAAGTCTTCAATAAGAACATAAGAAAGGAGGAACACTGCAGCAGGTCCTTTACAATCCTTCCCACTAAGAACATAAGAATGGAGGAACACTGCAGAAGGTCTACTGGCCCATACAAGGCAGGTCCTTATCTCATGTATTTATCAAAATGACCTCTACCCAAAGCTACCCAAGAATTTAGTCCTGTACCCAATGACACAAATCAAACCCAGCCCCTCCCACTAATATATTTGTCCAATTTCTTTTTAAAGCTACCCAAGATCCTAGCCTCGATCACCCAACTGGTAAATGTGATGAATAAGAACTTAAGAATAGGAGCACTGCAACAGGCCTGCTGGCCCATACAAGGCAGGTCCTTCACAAATCCAACCCACTAACAGAACAAATGCTGAAGATTGAGACACTTATGCAACGTATGGGAATCTTTATTCAAGAAACATTTCCTGAATAAAGATTCACAAATTCACAATTCCTTCACAAATCCAACCCACTAACAGAACAAATGCTACCCAAGCAATAAGCTTTAATAAGCCTATTTACTCATGTGCAAGCCCGATTCAAACCAACCCCTCTCACTCATGTATTTATCCAACCTAAATTTGAAACTACCCAATGTTTTAGCTTCTATCACCCTACTAGGCAGACCATTCCACTCATCAACTACCCCTATTACCAATGTTCATTTATACATTTTATTAGTGCTTTACATTTATTTGGCATTCTTTTCTGCATCTATATCTAAGCTAGGGAAGTGACTCCTGAAGTGACCTAGTCCCCTCCTTATGGAGGGGGGATTCCCCTTCCAAACAATAACTTCTCTCTCTCCTCCTCCCTGTCTTCCATTCATCAACAACAGCCTTCAATAAAGGTAACTGTCATGTTGAATGTACATTCTTTTGTGCATGTAAATCTATCTTTAAGTTAAAAAAAAAAATTGTTGTTGATACTTCTGAGTGTCTGGAACGAATTAATTGGATTTACATTATTTCTTATGGGGAAAATGGATTCGAAAATCGTCAATTTCGATAATAGTCACACTTCCAGGAACGGATTAATTATGAAAAATGCGGGACCACTGTACTGCCAAATGAGCTCTAGTATATTTACCAGTGCAATACTGAATCCAAATAACTGTTCTAAAAATTTAATACAGTGGACCCTCGTCTAATGAACGCATTGCATAACGTTAAATTCGCCTAATGATACATTTTAATGCAAACATTTTGCCTTGGCTAACGCTAAAAAACTCGCCTAACGATATTCGTTCTCGGGTACCAATTAACCCTTAAATGGTCCAAACGTATATATACGTTTATTCAACATCTGAATGTAAAAAATGTAGATCTTCTTTTTTGTTTTACATTTGAAAACGTGTAAAAAAACTTTTATCTACATTTTTTTTTGTTATATTTGAAAATATGTAAAAAAAAAGTAGATCTACTGTTGGAGCACTACGAATTTGAACGTCGATCTGTTTGGACCGTTTAAGGGTTAATATCGTTAGGTGAGGGTCCACTGTACTTGAAATAAAGACTTCTTTTTTCTTTTTATTTTTTTTAATTAATTTTTTTTATAATCATTATTACTTACTAAAATTTTATTAAACACCATATTTACTACCAGTCCATTTTACTTTTGTACATTTAATCACTATATCCTCTATATTCACTCTTTTTAGTTATTTTTTTAACCCTTTGACTATTTCCGACGTATAAATACGTCTTACGAGCCAATGTTTCTGACGTATTTATACGCACAAATTCTAGCGGCTTCAAATCAAGTGGGAAAAGCCTGGTAGGCCTACATGAGAGAGAATGGGTCTCAGTGGCCAGTGTGCACCCTGTGAAAAAAATCTGGGACCCAGCGGTGCATTGTGGGAAAGTCATGTTGTTAGTCCATTTTCACCATGCCTCTCGGTAAGAAGTTCCTCACTCCTCGGCGGATTGGAGGTCTTTTGTTCCCAAGTGATAGCTCTAACAGCGATGAAAATGTCAGTGACAGTGAATTCCAGGGTTTTGAAGTGAGTGTTACCAGAAAAAGTGCCCAGGATAACGTAATTAGTGATGAAAACCCAGATGACCCACAACCTTCCACCTCTGGTGCTGGGCCGGCTTGTTCACGTTCACGTTCGCCTGTACCAGGACGAAAGAGGAAACTATTTGGTCGTGTACAACACCCAGATGTTAGCAGTGATAGTGATAGTGATTTCAAGGTCATTGAAAGCAGTTCTAGTGACAGTGAGAGTAAATATTCCCCAGTGAAGCGGCAGTATGTACGACGTAGCATGCGGTCTGGTAGTGTTTCATATGTTGTTCCAAGGGGAAGGAGAAACTCTGGGAGCACATTCCGTGGCCCTACACCACGACCTGATAGTGAAGATGACGATATTGTAACGATGGGTATGAATGATGTGAGTGATGGAGCAGGCAGTGGTGGTGATAGTGAGGGTGGCACGGCCCATGTGGCACCATCAGCGGGCCACGCTACTACCCACGCTGCTGACTCTGCACAACAACCAGCCTCACCCTACCCCACACTCCCACAACCTGCACCACCACAACCTGTACAACCACAACCACGGTACAATATCCAGACCCCACCAGCAGACCGCATCTGGGACTGGCAGGACGGCGACGAGTTTGTTCCCAGTCCCCATGACTTTGATGAAAATAAATATATAAAGCCATCTTGTCCACTTGGGAACAATGCCAGTGAACTGGACTGCTTTGAGTTATTCTTCGATGAACCCCTGATGGATATCATTGTCAGGGAAACAAACACATACTGTGATTACACCATGGCAAATACAATTCTCTCACCAAAATCACGGCTACACAAGTGGAAGGAGACAACTGTGGCAGAGATGTACATGTTTTTTGCCACAATAATGCTTATGCCACATGTGTATAAGCACACTGTCACCACATACTGGGCAACAGAACGCCTGATTTCAACTCCAGGTTTCAGTGACATTATAGGTGTCAATCGTTTCCTGATACTGTTACGTATGTTACACTTTTCAGACAAAACCAGGCCTGACAGAAGCGACAGGTTATGTAAGATAAGAAATGTGTTTATGTACCTGAAACAAAAGTGCTGCATGTATTTTTATCCCTTCAGGAAGCTTGTTATTGATGAGTCCTTGATTTTATTCAGAGGAAGACTCTCATTCAAGCAATATATACCAAGCAAGAGGAAACGCTTTGGTATAAAGCTATTTGTACTGTGTGATTGCAGAAGTGGTCTAGTTTTGGATATCATTGTGTACACTGGCAGTAATACTTTGAGAAATACCATGAAGTTATTGGGTATCTCTGGTGATGTGGTTCGAACAATGACGGAACCATATCTTGGTAAGGGGCATATGTTATTTACTGATAACTGGTACACAAGCCCCTTACTCAGTGATTTCTTGCGAGTGAACTTGACAGATGTGTGTGGCACAGTGCGTGGTAATCGTAAACATATGCCAAGGTTCGACGCTGGCACTCGCACTGCCAATGACATCATGGCATTTCGGTGGTATGACAAACGTGATGTCACATTGTTGACATCAGTTCACAGAAACGAAATGGTACCCAGTGGCAGGGACAACAGAGAGACCAATGAACCCATTCTAAAGCCTGCAGCTGTCATGGACTACAACCTCAATATGCGCTTAGTGGACAAATGTGACATGCAGATTGGGTTTGCAGACTGTGTACGCAAGAGTTATAAGTGGTATATAAAACTTTTTTTCCATCTTGTTGATATCTCTATGCTAAATGCTAACAACATATACAAGTTGAAGACCAACAAAACACCAAAATATGGTGAATTTTGCCTGTCAGTAATCAGACAAATAATTGCAAAGTACCAAGGAGTAACTCCTGCAATAGACCAGCGCCCACAGATGTCATCTTGTTTCAGGCCTGGTGATCACTACCCCATACAACTGCCTCCTACTACTGCCAAGTAAAATGCTCAGAAGAGGTGTTATGTATGTATGCATACCACAAAACGCCCACAAACACGCAGAGACACTCGTTTTATGTGTGAGGAGTGTGAAGTGCCCCTCTGCATATACCCATGTTTCAAAGAGTTCCACAAGCTGCAGCAGTTCTAGGAACGTGTTTAGTGACTGTACATATGTATATATATTATGGAACAATAGTAATAAACATTGTTTTGTATTGTTTGTTTGTGTAAACAAAGTGTATACACAAACTAATAGTGATAAAGTTTCTGTTATTGTGTTGTAAACAATGAGTGTATATTTGAACAATGCACCTTACATTGGTCTCACAGGCCACATAAGTTACCTGGAACAGAAAAATATTGAAAAATGCAAGAAATCTTTGAATTAGAGTAAATAAAAGAATACTGGGTGGGTGGCAGTCACCGCTGTTGCTGTACGCACGTCACTTTCTCCAAACTTTGTGGCTCTATATCTTGGTAAGTACTGATGGCAAAAAAATTTTTTTAGGCTTAAAACACTCACAAAAATATTCCTAACATTTTCATAAGAAAAAATAATTTTTTTTTTTAATATTTTGCGACATAGAATGACAGTTTCAGAGAGGGGCCTGAAACAGTCAAAGGGTTAATTTTAATATACTATTACTTGCTTACTATTGTAAACTAAGATTATAGAACTGATAACCAGTGCAATATTATATTGTCAAACTAACTTATGCCATAATAAGAATTATAATCCTTGTATTTTATAATTACTTACGTAATCTAGCATTATAAACTTCTGTTTCTCTTATTTCATTTTATTGTGTTCAGTAAACATCTATTCAAAATCTACAACTTTGTCAAACCCTAAAACAATAACAGTTCAATATTAATTCATCAAATCTGTACCTTATAAAGAGGAAACTATAATTCTGTATTTGTTTTTTGTTTTTCAGAGAACTAGTGTAACAATCCATTAGCAAGTAAGATAAATTAGTTAAGTATCATAATTATTAAGTTCAACACAATACTTATTCAAAAAATCTAGTTGAAGAGTCACTCTCATTCTTATGATTACAAACATTGATCCAGATTTTAACCTTTTATCAAATGACTTACATGAATCAAACAGGAACTGTAATTATTATACAGCAGACCAAGCTAAGACATTACTCAGAGCTAACAATAACATAACTATCTTTAACCCTTTCAGGGTTTCCAACATACTAGTAAGTCTTACGCGCTAGGGTTATTGACATACTAGTATGCATAAATTCCAGTGTCCTCAAATCAAGCAGGAAAAGGCTAATAGCCCTAGATGTGAGAGAATGGGTCTCCATGGTCAGTGTGCGCAGTGTAAAAAAAAATCGGGGACCCAGTGGTGCATTGTGAGAAAACCATTTTATTACACCTTGTTCACCATGTCTAGCGCTAAGAAATGCCTCACTCCTTGGATGGGGCTCTTCTGTTCCCAAGTGACAGTTCAAACACAGATGGAAGTGTCAGTGAAGATGAATTTCATGGTTTTGAGGAGTTTGTGACTGAAAGCAATGCCCAGGAAACCTGAAAGAAGGAAGGAAGGAAGGAAGAAAGGAAGGAAGAAGGAAGAAAGGGAGGAAGTAAGGAAGAGATGAGAGGAAGGAAGGAAGAAAGGAAGAGATGAGAGGAAGGAAGGAATAAAGGAAGAGATGAGAGAAAGGAGGGAAGGAAGTAAGGAGATCATCAACCTAGGATAACCCAAAAAAATCAGACAGTGACTTATTTCCATGTGGGTTGGTGGGGTGAAGAGGAAGTTGACAGGCAGTGAGGGTGGTGAGTGATGGTGTTATTTGTCATTGTGACACTAATTACACCAGTGACTCAGCATATTTACAAGTCCACCCCCATACAACAACTACGAGCTTTACAGAAGCGTAGCAGTTCTGGGAAGTGTCCATTGACTTTATATGTGTATATATGTGATAGAAAAATAGTCATAAGCAACATTTTTTTATTGTTGATTTGTGTAAACATGTTTTGTAAACAACATAATGACTATGCGGTTATTGTGTAGCATACAACGAGTGAATATACATTCAATATACCTTATATTGGTCTCACAGGCCATAAAATTACTTGAATGAAGAAATAAAGGAAGGAAGGAAGGAAGGAAGGAAGGAAGGAAGGAAGGAAGGAAAGTAGGTAGGTAGGAAGAGATGAGAGGAAGGAAGGAAGAAGGAAGGAAGGAGGGAAGGAAGGTTGGTAGGAAGAGATGAGAGGAAGGAAGGAAGGAAAGATGGAAGGCAAGTTTGTGGGGAGGAAGGGATGTGTTGTGGAAGGCAGTGAGGGTTAGTGAATGGTGGTATGAAGCCTCTTCGTGACACAAGACACCGGTGACTCAGAGCATATTTACAAGTCCACCCCCACACAACTACAAGCTTTCAGAACCTCTTGTAGTTACAGGAACCTGTCCAGTGACTCTATATGTGTATATATATGATAGAAAAACAGTAATAAACAACATTTTTTTATTGTTGGCTTGTGTAAACATGTTTTGTAAACAATATAATGACAGCAAAGTTTGCACTGTTATTGTGTAGTATACAATGAGTGGATATATACCAAATAGTCTTTACATTGGTCTCAGAGGCCATAAAAGTTACTTGAAAAAATAAAATATTAAAAAATAAAAGAAAAAGTAGAAAAAACAAAATACAGTGGAACCTCAAATTTCAAACGTATTGCTTATCAAACTCTTCGAAAATAGAACCCCATTTCTGAACCAACTTTGTCCCTATTATCGAACTCGCCCCTATTTTCGAACTGCTGGGTACCGGACCTGTCCGGCAGCCCACTCTGTCCGCGTCCCCACGCAGGCGCTGTGAGCCAGTCTGGTTTTGTTGATGCTTGAGTGAACACTAACCTGCACTCTCATTCAAACATTTTACGATTATTTCATTATGTTTAGTTCTTGTGGGACTGTGAAATAAGCTACAATGGGCCCAAAGTAACTTGCTAGTGGCACCCCTGTGGTAAAGAAAGTGAGAAACACCATAGATGTGAAGAAGGAAATAATACAGAAGTGGAATGATGCCTAAATGTTTGTGAAGAAGTACCACCCTGAGCAAGTTGAAACAAGCCATCTTTGCAACAAGTTCAGTGACAGAACCATGTCCCATTTTAGGAAAATCTTAAAGAGGCACCAGAAACAGAGGAGTGTGGACAGTTATTTTGTGAGACACGGGTCCAGTGACTCTCAAGCTGGTCCTAGTGGCATTAAAAGATAGAGAAGGGAAGTAACCCCAGAGAGGACTTTGATACCTGAAGTCCTCATGGAGGGGGATTCTCATTCCAAACACTAACCCCAACTCCCTCTCTCCTCCTCCCTATCTTCCAGATGCCATCACCAATCTTCAATAAAGGTAAGTAAAATGTTATTTTATATGTTTATTTAAATCTATTAATACATAATTGAACACTATATTTGTTGTATGTAAAACTATAATTAATCTATAAATGTATTTTTTTGTGAATATTTTTGGGTTTCTGGAGCGGATTAATTGTATTTCCATTATTTATTATGGGAAATATTGCTTCGCTTTTCAGACTTTTAGAATTTAGAACTAACTCCTGGAATGGATTAAGTTCGATATTTGAGGTTCCACTGTAAACTATTACCGGGTGACCAGCAGTCGGCAATGTTGCGATATGCAGTTCAATTTCTGTCAACTTCATGCCTACTTATCTCTGTAAGTATTGACTGCAAAAATTTTTTTTTTTTGCCTATAATACTTACAAAAAAAAAAAAACTATCATTTAACCCTTTCAGGGTCCGTCCCGTAGATCTATGGCTTTACGTTCAGGGTCCAAACCGTAGATCTACGTCATGAGCTCAGCTCACTCTGATAAACTGTGAGTGGTACATTTGGACCTAGATATGAGAGAATACATCTATGTGGTATGTGTGCACCACATAAAACAAATCCTGCAGCACACAGTGTATAATGAGAGGAAAAAAACTGAGACCATGATTTTCGATTAAAACAGTGACTTTGCAGTGTTTTTTCGTATGTTTTTTATAGTTGTATTTGCGATTTCTTGGTCTCATTTGATAGAATGAAAGACATATTACAGAAACAGAGATGATTTTGATTGGCTTCAGCACTGGAAATGGCTTGAAACTGAGCTCAAAGTAGCGGAAATGTTAATTTTTTGCCGATGTTCAAGAGTAAACAAACGACCTCACACATCTAATACACGCCAGCTGGTGGGTCTAATATACATTCACAAATGTGGTGATGATATTTATACAATTATTACAATATTGCATAACAGTAAATCTTCTATTTTTTGGTGTGAATAAAAATTCGTTGTAAAAAAAAAAATAAAAATGCAATTTATTTGTAAAGCCTCAAAACGCAACTAATGAACAGAGGAAATGTTAGTTTAGTGCCAGGAATACCTACATTGTTTATTCTGGAAATTGGAATATTTTGAACTTTGTGTTAAATTGGCCAAATTACCAATTTCCGATCACTTTATTTTGTAGTTGAAACAGTTGACTTGGCGATTTCTTGTGCTCAATCGATAGAATAGAAGTAATACTAGTGAAATAGCTAAGAATTTGGTCAACTGGAATAATGTAATTGGCGTAAAATGGGAGTCAAAGTCGGCAAAATCACCGATTCGTAAATATTGCTGACACATCAAAATTCACGAGAGCATAATTTTGTCAATTTTCCATCAAATTTCATACTTTTTGTTTTATTACCTTCACAAAAAGATTATCTACCATTTCATAAGAAAAAATAATTTTTTTTTTTTTTTGAAAATTCTTGGACACTGGGCCACCACTTCAGATTTTGGCCTTGGACCCTGAAGGGGTTAATAGGAAAAAATAATTTTTGTTTTTTTTTGAATATTTTTTGACCCTGAGAACAAGTTTGGGAGAGGGTCTGTCGACCACCCTGAAAGGGTTAATTACAATGTCAGATCCTTGAGCAAACATTGCGATGACCTCACAGCATTACTCAATTCCCTTAATTCCAGTATATCAATCATCACACTCACAGAAACTTGGCTAAAGCCTGACACTACAGATGTCTATGCTATTCCTGGTTACACAGCTATACACAACTGTAGGATATACCCGCAAGGGGGTGGAACAGCCATATACAGTGGACCCCCGCATAACGATATTAATCCGTTCCTGAGAGCTCATTGTTATGCGAAATTATCGTTATGCGAATGAATTTTCCCCATAAGAAATAATGGAAATCAAATTAATCCGTGCAAGACACACAAAAGTATGAAAAAAAAAATTTTACCACATGAAATCTACATTTTCCTATACACAAAGAGAAGGATGCATGCACAATAGTAGAGTAGTACATGCACAATATATATTGTGCATGTACTACTCTACTAAATGAAGAATAAATGACACTTACCTTTATTGAAGATGCAGCAATGACTGATGAGACACTGTGTCCTGGGAGTGCCTTTTCCTCCTGAGTACTGTAGGTACTGTTTGGCATTTTCTTCCAGAACAGGCCTTATCACACTGTGTATGACACTACGATTCTTAAATCTCTCAAACCAACCTTTGCTGGCTTTAAATTCACCAATATGAGCACTAGTTCCAGGCGTTTTTCCCTGTTCACCTGGGTGTTAGTGGACTGGTGTGGGTTGCATCCTGGGAGACAAGATTAAGGACCCCAATGGAAATAAGTTAGACAGTCTTCGATTACACTGACTTTTTTGGGTTATCCTGGGTGGCTAACCCTCTGGGGTTAATTGTTTCTTGGTATTCTCAATAAGCCACACCAACAACGGTGCTACAGCAGCAGCAGCAGCAGCAGCTGACAGTGCTACAGCAGCAGCAGACGGTACTACAGCAGCAGCAGCAGCAGACGGTACTACAGCAGCAGCAGCAGCAGCAGCAGCTGATGGTGGTACAGCAGCAGCTGACAGTGCTACAGCAGCAACAGCAGCTGACAGTGCTACAGCAGCAGCAGCAGCTGACAGTGCTACAGCAGCAGCAGCAGCAGCTGACAGTGCAGCAGCAGCTGACAGTGCTACAGCAGCAGTAGACGATGCTACAGCAGCAGCAGACGATGCTACAAAAGCAGCAGACGGTACTACAGCAGCAGCAGCAGCTGACAGTGGTACAGCAGCAGCAGCAGCTGACGGTGCTACAGCAGCAGCAGCAGCTGACAGTGCTACAGCAGCTACAGCATCAGCAGTTGACCATGGTACCACAGTATTTCGATAATATTTCTCACCCATTTTACCACAGGGTTGGCACTAGAAGCTTTCTTGGGGCCCATGGTCACTTATTTTGCAGATAAAATCACCAAAAACGCTGTAATAATACGAAATGTTACGATCGTATGCTTGGATGTTACCACGGAGGCTGGCTTGTAAACAATGCCACCGGCGAAACATGTGAGGCTGGCTCAGGCTGCACATTAGACGCGTCTCGGACGAATAGTGTTGAGCGGGTTTTTTAGCGGTATGCGAGGCAAAATCTTAGCGATAAAATGTATTGGTATGCGGATTTAACGTTATGTGATGCCAACGGTATGCGGGGGTCCACTGTACTACTCAAATCAACTTGACTGTTTCAATAATTCTTGCACAAGGGATGAGCATGGTGAATATATTATAGCTAAATTTAAATCAAAAGACCTGCAAAAACCCCTCACAGTCATAAACATTTACAGAGTACCACAGTCAAACATTGACCACTTCAGTGAGAAATTAAGGAATTTGATAACTGAAGCACATATGAACAAAGACCACCTACTACTAATAGGAGATTTCAACATAAATCTACTACATGACCAGGACCCACAGGTAACTGAATTCACAAACACTATGAGCAACTGCTTGTTGCTACCAACAATATCAAAACCTACAAGAATCTCCCAGAATAGTATCACTTTATTGGACCACATCTGGACTAACACCATATCCTCTTTAACCCTTAAACGGTCCAAAAGTATATATATGTTCACTCGCACAGCACCCCGGATATTTTGAAAAAAAACAAAAAAAAAAAATTATAGAAAAAAAGAGCACATTTTTTAAGTATTATAGAATAAAAAAAAAATTAGGGTCAGTACTTACCAAGATATGAGGCCGAGAAGTTGGCACTGGATGCTCATGTGACAGCAACATCAAGTCCTGCCGCTTGCAGAAGTGTTGCCAATATACCTCTTTTCTATTTTTCATACTATTTTATGTAATTTTTATGTTCTGACACTAGTACAGTGGACCCCCGCATAACGATCAGCTCCCAACTCGACCTATTATGTAAGTGTATTTTTGTAAGTGCTTTTGTAGGTATATTTTTGGGGGTCTGAAATGGACTAATCTAATTCACAATATTTCTTATGGGAACAAATTCGGTCTATAACAGCACCCAAACAGACTTCTGGATTGAAATAATATTGTTATGGGGGGGTCCACTGTATTAGGTACTGAAATTGTATTCAAATTGTCACAAACACACTGACAGGTGGACATTTACACCTGCCTTAGCCATTTGCTATTGTCTTAGAATATATACAAAGTATTTATATGTCCCAGCAATGTTCTGGATAAGAGGGAGGAGGGAGGGAGGAGGGAGGGAGGAGGGAGGGAGGAGGGAGGGAGGAGGGAGGGAGGCGGAGGGAGGAGGAGGAGGAGGAGGAGGAGGAGGAGGGAAGTTGAGGAGGAGGAGGGAAGAGGAGGAGGAGGAGGAGGGAGGAGGAGGAGGAGGAGGAGGAGGGAGGAGGAGGAGGGAGGAGGAGGAGGGAGGAGGAGGAGGGAGGAGAGAGGAGGAGAGAGGAGGAGGAGAGAGGAGAGGAGAGGAGGAGGAGAGAGGAGGAGAGGAGGAGGAGGAGGGAGGAGGAGGAGGGAGGAGGAGGAGGGAGGAGAGGAGGGAGGAGGAGGGAGGGGAGGAGGAGGAGGGGAGGAGGAGGAGGGAGGAGGAGGGAGAGAGGAGGCAGGGAGGAGGAGGAGGGAGGAGGAGGAGGGAGGAGGAGGAGGGAGGAGGAGGAGGAGGAGGAGGAGGGAGGAGGAGGAGGAGGAGGAGGAGGAGGAGGGAGGAGGAGGAGGAGGAGGGAGGAGAGTGAGTAGGAGGGAGAGGAGGAGGAGGAGGAGGAGGAGGGAGGAGGAGGAGGAGGAGGAGGGAGGAGAGGAGGAGAGACAGAGGAGGGAGGAGGAGGAGGAGGAGGGAGGAGAGGAGGG
Source organism: Cherax quadricarinatus (assembly GCF_038502225.1). Classification (NCBI taxonomy): domain Eukaryota; kingdom Metazoa; phylum Arthropoda; class Malacostraca; order Decapoda; family Parastacidae; genus Cherax; species Cherax quadricarinatus. The sequence goes on from NC_091373.1 coordinate 20,962,027, forward strand.
AGGAGGAGGAGGGAGGAGGAGGAGGAGGGAGGAGGAGGAGGAGGAGGAGGAGAGGAGGAGGAGGAGGAGGAGGAGGGAGGGAGAGGAGGAGGAGTAGGAGGGGAGGAGAAGAGGAGAGGAGTAGGAGGGAGGAGGAGGAGGAGGGAGGAGGAGGGAGGAAGAGGAGGGAGGAGGAGGAGGAGGGAGGAGGAGTAAGAGGGAGGAGGAGTAAGAGGGAGGAGGAGTAAGAGGGAGGAGGAGTAAGAGGGAGGAGGAGGAGGAGGAGGATGAGGAGGATGAGGAGGATGATGAGGAGGATGAGGATGAGGAGGAGGATGAGGAGGAGGAGGAGGAGGAGGAGAGGAGGAGGCAAAAAAAGTGAGGAGGAGGAGGAGGAGGAGGAGGATGGATGATGATGATGATGATGATGATGATGATGATGATGATGATGATGGATACGGATGATGATGATGATGATGATGATGATGATGATGATGATGATGATGATGATGATGATGATGATGATGATGATGATGATGAGGATGATGGATGAGGATGATGGATGAGGATGAGGAGGAGGATGAGGAGGAGGATGAGGAGGAGGATGAGGAGGAGGATGAGGAGGAGGATGAGGAGGATGATGATGAGGAGGATGATGATGAGGAGGATGATGATGAGGAGGATGATGATGATGAGGATGATGAGGAGGATGAGGATGATGGATGAGGATGATGGATGAGGATGATGGATGAGGATGAGGATGATGATGATACATAATAATAATAATAGGTAATAATAAGTTCCCTTGAAGCATGAAAAACAAAGTCCACCTTCAATGTTGATATAGATGACACCATAAGAGCTGCATTTGATGCACAACAATGAGGTATAGCATGTGAAAAAGATTTAGGTGAGGCTGAGCGAGGCATTTCCCACTTTCAGTCATAGTGTCACAAAACATGGAAGACACTGAGTTCGTTACCCCATTTCATCTGTCTGTCACCCACTGTCTCATCCAGCTCTGCCCTGAGAGTCAACAGACTGATGCTAATGTCACTGCATCTAGCAGAGTACTTAAGACTTACTCTGGATTGATATCCCAGGCACTTCCACTACTATGTATACTGTATTTGTACTCAGACAGAGATAGACAGAAAGAAAGACAGACTGAAAGAGATACAGTGACAGATAGACAGAGATAGACAGAGATATAGACAGAGATACAGAGATAGACAGACCCTAAACTTGGGGTTAACATCACTTTCCTCTTAAAAGAGGAGTGTTAATATGACATTACATCAGTGAATCCTTGGTGTTTGCCGCAATGTTTGCTCTAGCTGGCGCTCAATTTAACTGGTGCTCCCACAAGGTACTAAGTGGTCCCAGATTTTTTTAATACCTCACACACTGAGTGTTAGGACCCATTCTATGCTGACAAGGCATCTCAGGCCTATCGTGCCAAATTTGAAGGCAGGAAAAATAAAACGTATATATACGTTTGAGGCGCTACGTGTAAGAACGTATATATACGTTTGGACCGTTTAACCCTTTGAGGGTTTTGGTCGTACTAGTACGTCTTACGCGTAGGGGTTTTTGTCGTACTAGTACGCATAAATTCTAGCGGCCTCAAATCTCACAGGAAAAGGCTGATAAGCCTAGATGTGAGAGAATGGGTCTGTGTGGTGGGTGTGCGCAGTAGGAAAAAAAATCTGGGACCCAGTGGTGCATTGTGGGAATGCCATCATAGTACACAATTTCCACCATGCCCTGTGGTAAGAAGTTCCTCACTCCTCGGCGAATTGGGACACTTTTGTTCCCCAGTGACAGTTCTAATACAGATGGAAGTGACAGTGAAGATGAGTTTCAAGGTTCTGGTGAGGTTTTGACTGAAACTAATGACCATAATATGGGTAATAGTGAGGAAAACCCAGACAACCCACAGCCTTCCACCTCTGGTGCTGGGCCATCTTGTTCACGTTCAGTTGTACCAGAATCAAAGAGGAAACTCCTATTTTCCAAAATCCCAGACTCAGATGTGAGCATTGGTGATGATAGTGATAGTGATTATGAACTACAAGCTCTTCAAACTTGTTCCAAGAATGGAGGAGGAGGAGGAGGCAGAGGAGGAGGAGGCAAGAGGAGGAGGAGGCAAGAGGAGGAGGAGGCAAGAGGAGGAGGAGGCAAGAGGAGGAGGAGGCAGAGGAGGAGGAGGAGGAGGAAGAAGAAGAGGAGGAGGAGGAGGAGGAGGAGGAGGAAGAAGAGGAGGAGGAGGAAGAAGAAGAGGAGGAGGAGGAAGAAGAAGAATACGTAATGATAACAATAATACATAATAATAATAATACATAATAATAATACATAATAATAATAATAGGTAATAATAAATGTTCACCCATGACAGTAACAAGATAAGGGGAGATAACATCTGATAAGTGCTGACGTTTGATGAGGGTAAATGAGGGTAGAGCTGATGCCAAAAGATGAGATAAACATCTCCCTCCCTTTGTTTTTGCTGGTATACTAACATTTCTGTCTGTCTATTTGCCTGTCTGTCAAGCTCCCTGTCTATCCGTCTAGCTCTCTGTCTCAGAGAGCCACAAGACTGTGTCATCACTTTTACTCACATCTTCAAGCAGAGAATAGCACTTTGTCTGGGTTTCTTGGGTTATCCTAGGTAATTTATACTATGTATACTTGTATTTATGTGTACCTGTGAGACAGAGATAAAAAGACAGATAGAATGAGGGAGAAAGATAATTAGATAGAATGGAGGAAGGGAAGCAGCATCCGACCCCATTGTTTTGACAGGCGGGAGGGGGGAGTGAGTAATGAGACAATATGTCATTTTGACAGCTGCCGACTCCTGGTAATTTACACTATGGAGGAGGAGGAGAAGGAGAAGGAGGAAGAGTAGGGGGAAGAGGAAGAAGAGGAGGAGGAGGAAGAGGAGGAGGAGGAAGAGGAAGAGTAGGAGGAAGAGGAATAAGAGGAAGAGGAGGAGGAAGAGGAATAGTAGGAGGAAGAGGAAGAAGAGGAGGAGGAGGAGGAGGAGGAGGAAGAGTAGGAGGAAGAGGAAGAGTAGGAGGAAGAGGAAGAAGAGGAAGAGTATGAGGAAGAGTAGGGGGAAGAGGAGGAAGAGTAGGGGGAAGAGGAGGAAGAGTAGGGGGAAGAGGAGGAAGAGGAAGAAGAGGAGGAGGAGGGTGGAACACTAGTACACTGGTACTGGTACACTAACATTTCTGTCTGTCTATTTGTCTGTCTGTCAAGCTCCCTGTCTATCTGTCTATCCGTCTAGCTCTCTGTCTCAGAGAGCCACAAGACTGTGTCATCACTTTTACTCACATCTTCAAGCAGAGTATAGCACTTTGTCTGGATTTCTTGGGTTATCCTAGGTAATTTATACTATGTATACTTGTATTTATGTGTACCTGTGAGACAGAGATAGACAGACAGATAGCAAGAGAGAGACAGATTGAAAGAGATAGAATGAGGGAGAAAGATAAAACACCATTGTGTATGACACCATGTTTCAGAGTTCCACAAGCTGCAGAACTAATAAGAATATGTTCAGTGACTGTATATTGGTATATAAATTATAGAACAATAATAATAAACAATGTTTTGTATTGTTTGTTTTTGTAAACAAGTTTTGTAAACAATATATTGATAATTATGTTTGTGTGCTTATTGTGTTGTATACAACGAGTGTATATATGTACATTGCACCTTACTTTGGTCTCATAGGCCACATAAGTTATGTGAAAAAATAAAATAGTGAAAAAAAAACAACAAACCTTCAAATACAAGTAAACTAAAGTTTACTGGGTGAGCGGCAGTCGCCGCTGTTGCCATACGCGGCTCATTTTCTGCAAACTTCATGCATCCATATCTCCGTAAGTATTGATGGTAAATTTTTTTTGTTTATCCTATAATGTTTAGAAAAAAAAACTCTATTTTTTCATAAGAAAAAATAATTTTTTTTTTTTTGAAATTTGGCCGACCCTGAGAACGAGTTTCGGAGAGGGCCTGTCGACCCTCAAAGGGTTAAGGGTTAAAATCAGGCATAATCACAGACAATACCACAGACCACTCCCCTACTTTTCTCATAACCATCCTAGGTAAACTGCCCCAAGACACTACTAAAGTTACCTTCAGACTGCATAACAAAACAGCTGTAAATAACTTTATAGCAGCTATGAATAATGTCGACTGGCATAATGAGCTTGAAACATATACAGACACTAATGAATGTATTAATAATTTATAAAAAGAACCCACTACCTCTATAACAAGCATTGTCCTAAAAAAACTAAACAGCTCACAGCAATGAGACTAAATAGTCCCTGGCTAATACCCACCATCCTCAAATCCATTAACACAAAGCACCAATATGAAAAAAGTACAGAATGGGTCAAATAACTAAAGACCAGTCTAAACGTTACTCATCAGCCCTTACCAGCCTGATAAGAAGGTCTAAAAAATTGTATTATGAAAACAGATTACAAAACATCAAAGGTGATATAAAAAAGACCTGGAAAACCCTATCTGAAATTCTAGAAACTAAAAGGATTTCCAAAAACAAAACAATCAAATTAACATAATCAGATGAACCCCTACTCCCACCAACTGAAACAGCAAATAGACTCGATGTTTTCTTCTCCACCATAGGAAAGAATCTAGCAAGCAAAATCTCAAGCTCAAACACTTGTCCATCAGACTACCTCACAGACATCTACCCACATACACTATTCCTAGCTCCAACCAACCCAACAAAGGTCTCGCTCATCATCGACACCTTTAAGAAAAAGGCAGGAGACATAAACAAGTTGCCTACTTTTATGTACAAAAAGGCTTCACAAGTACTGTCACCAATTATTGCAACACTCTTTAACAAATCCATTAAATCCTCCATCTTCCCAAGAGTTCTCAAAATAGCGACGATTACCCCGATCCACAAAGGAGGTGATTGTTATGGGGTTATGGGACCCAACACGTATTTATAAGTAGCAGTTACTCTGGAATACCTAATTATATTGAATTGATCGGGACATAGCACTTAAATGGCCCTAAGCGAAGATCACCCTTAGGGACTGAGAGGCAGCTGGGTCAAGCCTGTTTTTCTCAACATAATAGGTTATACTATAGACACACACACACACCCAATTTAAATAGTTTATAGTTGTATTTCTTTTGTAAATGTAAAATAAGTGTGGTAAAATTGTGGTAACTAGAGAATTGTGCTTGGCAACAGTCTTTGTTTTTTGGTGGGTGTGGGAGGAGCTTAGCTAGGCTCCTCCCTCTCCCTCTCTCTCTTGGTGGACTTCAAGCTGGCAGGACCCCTGGGTCCTTCTATTTTTTGGGGGCATTATGTGTGCTCCAGGGGTGAGTTTTTATAACTTAAGTTGTGGCCACCATACCCAGGGTGACTAAAGTGTGCCAAAACACTGGTTAGCCCAGAGATTAGCCATGAAGAGAGAAGGGCAAAGTTGCTGAGATGCACCATGTAGGAGGGCAGCTAAGGAGTGTGTAGACTTATGTTTTGAATATGTGAGTGCTGTAATTGTATATTCTGTACATATCTATTTAGAATACAGTTTTATTTTTATAGTAGTAGTTTAAATAACCTGTGAAGAGGGCTGGTGAAAGGATATCAGAGACACTGAGGATGATCAGTCATGATGTAAGTATTACCCTAGACAGATAAGGCCATTAAGTAACAAGCTACCCCACACAAGGACCTGTAGTGAGAACCTTACTATCAAAGTAATAAGGGACAACACCATAACAACATAACATGGAGCTGTCCAGGATAGTTATTTGACTGCTAAAATAACTCAAAACATTCTTTGAACTATGTGTACTGGTATGGGGTAATAACAGTTGCATGTTTCTGGTAGGAGAAGATTTACCAAGGTGGTGTCAGTGGAAGTGTTGTTTTCATATTAGTTTACAGGTTGTTTTTCTCTTAAGGTGAGAGAAAGGTTGAGTAACACATTTTTGTTGTGGTTATAATAAGTGCTATGTGCATAGTTACATTCAATTTGTGGTATTTTATGTGCCTGTGGGAAAACTTTGTCTACTGATGCTGTAAGAGGGAAGCAAGTGTTTAAAGATAAAAACTATGTCAGAAGATGAGTCTTTAAACTTTTTAGGCTTCAGGGAGGAAGGTAATAATTCATCAGTAAACATGCCTGGTAACAGTGAACATGAGGGATCACCTACTCCAGGTGATACGAAAATGGAGAGGATGAGACTTAGACTAGCGGTGCTAGAGGCTGAAATGAAATTGATGAAAGCTAAGGAGGAAGAGTGTCAAAGGTTAGGAGGTTCAGAACCAGAGCCTGAGCAGTACTTTACATAACTAAAGCTGCAAATTTTGTCCCTAAGTTTACAGAGAGTGACCCAGATAGATATTTTCCTTTTTTGAGAAGACTGCTTTGGAGTAAGGATGGCCCAAACAGAAGTGGGCTACCTTAGATCGCACACAACTTGTGGGTAAAGGATTCCAGAGAGTAGAGACTCTGGAGGGGAAAATTTTTTCTGATTATGATAAAATTAAAGAGGAAGTATTGCTTGCCTACCAAATAATACCTGAGAAATATAGACAAAAGTTCAGAAATCAAAAATTTTGGGATGGGCAGACCATAACTTAGTTTGGGAATGAGAAACTGTTCCTTTTTAAGAAATGGGTTTGTTCTAAAGGAGTTAATAAAGACTATGACAAATTAGTAGATCTGATGGTTCATGAGGAATTGTACAATACAATCCCTGTTGACCTCTGAGAATATTTGGAGGACAAAAACCCGGATAATCTTTCAGAAGCACTGGATTTGGGTGACAGATTCTTGGCTCGCAGGAAGCTGGTAAGTAAAAACAGTCATGCTCCTTCTGAAAATTTCCTCACTCATTCTAAACCTTATTCCAAGTCCTATGGTCATAAAGGTAAGTGGGACAAGAATTTTCAGGAACAAATGAAGGCTGAGGCACCCTCTAAAATAGAAGGAAAAGGTAAGTCAGCTGGAGCTCAAAGTTTACCTAGACAATCAGATAATGTTTCAGGTCCTCGAGTAAACAGTACCAGTCCTACACCAAATGGTAAAAATACCTTTAAGAGTTTTACCTGTTACTACTGTAACAAAACTGGACACACACAAAAGTTTTGCTGGTCAAGACAGCGACATCAGGTAAGGGAGGAACCATCCCAGGGGACCCTAACTGCAGAGATACATCCAGTTGCCTGCATTAGGTCTTCAAGGCAAGGTGAGGAGGAACCTTTGGATCTAGACCCCAGGATGTGTGTATTTTCTAGTAGGTCCACAGTTGGTTTCCAAAAGGATGTAGGCAGAGTTGAGAACATACTGTTCTTGAGAGATGGATGTAGCACCTACTCCTTGCTATGTGCTGGAGTGCTGCCAGTGTCTAAGGATACCTATACTGGGGTAGATATACTGTTGAAGGGTATTATGGGTTCAACCATAAGGACACCTGTACACAAATTATGGGTAGAATCTGCATACCAAGTTGGCTACCTCCCTGTAGGTATTTCAGATGAAATTCCCTTCAAAGGGGTCAACCTCTTATTAGGGAATAATGTTATGGGCCTGTTAGACAGTGAGGAACAACTAGTCTGGGGACAACCAAGTCCCAAAGGTTGGGAGGAGAAGGATAGGGAAACCCTGCCAGACCTTCTCCCTGATGGTTCCACCATGAAAAGTATGGCTCATGATCATGCTACCAATAGTCTTCATGATATTTCTCATGAGGATGGTGAGGGATTAAGTCTGGAAACTGTTTTCTGATGTTGAACTGCAGTCAGCTGAAGAAAAGGATGTTCCAGCCAGAGCTGAGCATGATTCGAGAATGGATCAGTTAAATAGTGTGAGAGAGGCTGCACCTACTAGGGTGCAATTAATTTCTGTGCAGGAAAATGTCACTCTTAAGCTGATCAGAGCCTCAGCTGTTGCTAAAGAAGAGATTTTACAATTAAATAAGTGTTTTCATTTCAGGGAGGAAACTCTTACAAAGAAGTCACCTCTGTTTGCAGTATCGATGGAAGGAGAACAAGGGTTTTGTCCCCAGATGGTGATGTCCAAGGTTTCCAGGTATTTCTTCTGGTCTCAGCTGTTGGAGACTGTCAGAGGGTATATTGAGACCTATTATGTCTTTCAATTTATAGGGAAACCTAGTCAAAGTATTAAACCTGTTCCCCTTCAGTCTATTTCAGCACCAGGTGAACCTTTCAGCAAGCTGGTAGTAGATGTACTTGATTCATTCCCAAGGACCAAACTGGGAAATGATTATTTACTCACAATTATTTGCTCCACTACCAGGTACCTGGAAGCAGTCCCTCTGCATAAGATAACAGCTCATGTAGTCTTAAGGGCTTTGATGAAGTTCTTTTTTCATGTTGGTTTTCCTCAAGCAGTGCAAAAAGACCAAGGGCCTAACTTTACCTCAAAGTCTTTTAGAAATGTTTTGAAGGAATTAAAAGTAGAGCCTAACTTTTCAATTGCCTGTCACCCTCCATCTCAAGGGGAAATAGAGAAATTACATCAAACCCTCAAGACAATGATGCAAGCATATGGTATAGACAATACTAACAACTGGGATGAGAGGATCCCTTTCTTTATATTTGCTGAGTGGGGAAGCACTCTGGAATTTCTGAGCCATTGGCTTGGGGAGGATGGTGATGCTCCCCTCTCAGAGCTTTTCCTCAGTTTCAGACACTGTTTGGCTCGTATAAGGTGGATGGTACCAGTGAACGTGCCCATCAACCAGACCAGGATGATGATGTGGGACTATAATGTGGACCATAATGCTCTGGAGGCTGGAGAGGAAGTGCTGATACTGGAGCCAACTCATGTGAAAATCTGTATGGCAAGTTGCTGTGAGCTGAACATATTGTGGGGGAAGTTCCCAGGGGTTAGATATAAAACCCACACCCCCGAGCAAGAAAAGAATAAGTATAATGTACACAGTAACTGGTTAAAGGGTTTGAAGTTATGTCAAAAATTCTGAGAGACCAGTGTTTTGATGGAATGTAAAGGGGTGCAAAACAGTAATCTGTATCAAATAGCAAAAGTGTATTTAAGAAATAACATGTGTGTAAAAGATTTTGGGAAATGCATGCTTGGTTTTAATGAGAAAAATGTTGGAGAGTTGGCTCAGCCACCTTGGAACCTTATAAAAGTTTGGGATGTCAGTAATGGGGAAAAGTTGAAGCTCCATGAAGTAATTGTTAAGGAAGCTAAGCCAATTCAACAACTTTTTTGTGGGAAAAATCTGTATGAAAAATTGGATATAGAGGAGGAAGTGAAATTTTTCCAACACCAGTTTGTAGTGCTTAGTGAGAGTCAGTGGGCATTCCCATGCTTCATGGTTCCCAAATTAGATGGCACCCTAGGAATATGCACTGACTACCACAAGGTACATTTAACAACTAAGGTTTACAGGATTAGAAAGATTGATACTGATGCACTAAGAGATGCAAACATTTTAAATAAACTAAAACATGGGGCAGGAAGATGTGATTTCCATGGCCTGTGTTCCAGTACCATTTTCATGTGTGTAATGCAAATTCTGTTCGTTGTGTACTTTAAATTTGTGTGAGATGGAATGTGATGGTATTTGTGTAAACCTGATGTGCCCAACCTGGGTGCAAAGAGATGTCTTTGGTGTTTGTTTTTGTACTGCGAGAGGTTGCAGAATTGTTACTATCTATGAACAACCTTCTAAGTTTAAATGTCAACATTTTACCACAGGAAAGAAAATTTTCATTTTGGAGCTGGCTATTCAGCATTTGTATATGTCTCAGGATCTCTTCATCCTGTTCCTGTGTATGGTGACTAAAATCAGACTCTTAAGATGGACTTTGTTCCTACAACCTTTTAATTTGGAAGTTAAATATATAAAAGGCTCAGAGAATGTGGTTGCTGATGCTCTCTCTAGATGTTTCATGCAGATGCATGGTGCGTACTTTGTACATAGTGCTGTCATGACCTTGTTGTTTTTGCAGTGGTGAACTCTCGGCAAGCCTGAGTACTCCCTACCAGCCATGCGACTGTGAAGGAGACGAGTCGGAGCCAAAAGTGTGACGAGGGTCAGTGTATATGTACATATTTGTGACTTGAGGCAGAGGTTGACAACCTTCAATAACATGAGACGTTCAGGAAGGTATGTGGTATATTGTGTCTTGGTGTGCTTTATGTACGAAACAGCCCGACGATTTGCCTTTGTGGTCCCTTGGACCCTCCATGTTCTGTGTCAGCCTCCTCTTCATAAGGTTGGAGGTTCTGTGTGGAGTGGGCCCTTGGAAGATGGGCTTGAGTGCCTGACCATGTTAAGGATTGTGAGTGTTGACTGTAAGTCTCACTGTTTGGTTCGGCCACCAAGTGAGAGACACCTTGACATGTTTTGTGAAGTTTCCTGCCTGGTGTATACCTGACTGCTCTGGATTTGGCTCTACTCTCGTCTCCTGATCAGGAAGATGCCATTCTGGAGTACCAGTGGCTTGCTGGATTACCGCAGCAGAGGCACAGGCCTGTTGGTGCAGGCTTTCACAGTGGGCATTATGTTCAATTCTTCCATTGTAATGTGTATTGTTTTCAAAGCCACTAAAATTGTAAACAGTTACACCCTTGAGTATATGGGTATGGTTAAAATGCTTTTCTAAAAAATTCTGCAATCTGTTGTAAATAACAGTAAAGTTATTACTGTAAATAATAGTAAAGTGAAGAGTAGTTATGGTGCTGGGAAATATGTAACATTTCTAGTAGTCTTGCTAACCACCTGCAGGCTAAAGCAATATTTTTTTTTACTAGCCGTATCCTGAGGGACACAGCTAACTTTTGGGAGACTTCGTCTGGAGGTGGGGGTGTTATGGGGGCTATAGGACCCAACATGTATTTATAAGTAGCAGCTACTCTGGAATACCTAATTATACTGAATTGATGGGGACACAGCACTTAAATGGCCCTAAGGGAAGATCACCCTTAGGGACTGAGAGGCAGCTGGGTCAAGCCTGTTTTTCTCAACATAATATGTTATACTATAGACACACACACACACACACAATTTAAATAGTTTATAAAGTTGTATTTCATTTGTAATTGTAAAATAAGTGTGGTAAAATTGTGGTGACTAGAGAACTGTGCTTGGCAACAGTCTTTTGTTTTTTTGTGGGTGTGGGAGGAGCTTAGCTAGGCTCCTCCTTCTCCCTCTCTCTCTTGGTGGACTTCAAGCTGGCAGGACCTTTGGGTCCTTCTTCTATTTTTTTTTTTTTGGGCATTATGTGTGCTCCAGGGGTGACTAAAGTGTGTCAAAACACTGGTTAGCCCAGAGATTAGCCATGAAGGGAGAAGGGCAAAGTTGCTGAGATGCACCATGTGGGAGAGCAGCTAAGGAGTGTGTAGACTTATGTTTTGAATATGTGAGTGCTGTAATTGTATATTCTGTAAATATCTATTTAGAATACAGTTATATTCTTATAGTAGTAGTTTAAATAACCTGTGAAGAGGGCTGGTGAGAGGATATCAGAGACACTAAGGATGATCAGTCATGATGTAACTATTACCCTAGACAGATAAGGCCATTAAGTAACAAGCTACCCCACACTAGGACCTGTAGTGAGAACCTTACTATCAAAGTAATAAGGGACAACAACATAACAACACAACAGTGATCAAGCTGACTTGAATAACTATAGACCAATTTCTAACTTACCACTATTCTCTAAAATCTTTGAAAAATTAATTCATAGATGGATCTATTCCTACCTCATCTCAAACAACATACTAAACCCCTGTCAGTCTGGATTCAGGAATAATAAAAGCACAAATGATGCTATTATACACATGCTAGAACTAATATATACCACTCTTGAGAAGAAAAGTCCCACTGGGAATTTTCATTGACTTGCGTAAAGCTTTTGATACAGTTGACCATGAATTGCTGCACACTAAATTAACACACTATGGTATAAGAGGCCACTCCCCTAACTACCTAAAGTCATACCTTAGTAACAGAAGCCAATACGTGTATGCAAATGGTGCAAACTCTTTCACACAGCCAATCACAGTAGGAGTCCCACAGGGAAGTGCCCTTGGACCACTCCTCTTTCTCATCTACATCAATGACCTACCAAATGCATCACAGCTACTCAAACCCATATTATTTGCAGATAACACTACATACGTCTTCTCACAACCAAACCCAGCCATACTCGCCAACACTGTCAATGTTGAATTGCAGAAAATATCTACCTGGATGATGACAAATAAACTTACCCTAAATATTTACAAAACCTATTTCATTCAGTTTGGAACCAGAGCTGCAAATGTTCCACTTAACATAACACTAAATAGATCACCCATCACAAGACTCAGGGAAAATTCCTAGGAATCCACCTAGACAGTAGCCTCAAATTCCAGACACATATACAACAAATTTCCAAGAAAATCTCTAAGACAGTAGGCATACTATCAAAGATATGGTACTATGTTCCACAATCAGCTCTCCTTGCACTGTATCATTCACTCATCTACCCTTATCTCACATATGGAATTTGTGCATGGGGATCAACAACATCAAATCACCTAAGGCCTCTAATAACCCAGCAAATGGCTGCAATCAGAATGATAACAAATTCCCACTCGTGACAGCATACTCTATCTCCATTTAAAAGTCTAAATTTGCTCACCATAAAGAACATCCACACTTATTCATGTGCCTACTACATACATTGAACAATACATGCACACATAAACCCTCTACTCAAACTTCTCCTCACCAGCCTTAACAGGACACATGACCATAACACAAGACACAGATCTCTTTTAGATGTACCCAGTGTCCATATCACACTGTGTAAAAACTCTATGTACATAAAGGGCCCTCAAAATCTGGAATTCATTACCAGAACATACTGAAGTAACAAGGCCTAAAAATCAATTTAAGACTCTTCTAAAAAACCACTTACTCGCCCAGGACTAAACAATCAACATTACCAATAATTCTCCCAATTACTTAAATCTTAAAACTTCAAGACAGCATACAGTAAACTGATCTTCTTGTTTGTTATACATCATAATGCGACAAATTTGTACAACTATAATGCTTCAATATCGAAATGTTCTAATTTCATTGCTTCAATTGTACTTCATACTGTAAATTGTTTATGGTAATTTTTACCACTGAACCTTTCATTGCTTGTTAATTTTAAGTTCATTTTAAGCCTGCCCATAATGCTCTGCATACAAGGGGCTTTTGGCATGTACACCCAACTACTATAATTCCTTGTACAACAATGTATCATGTCCAAATAAACTATATGAATATGAATGAATATGAATACGAATAGCAATATAGTACTGTATTATTTTTACGTTTTGCATCATTTTTTTAGGCCTAGCACTGCTGTACACTTAATGATAATGTAAACGTGCTTTTAGGCTTTTAAATGCACTGGCAAGTGAAAAATTGCTGTGGTTCATCCTATAGCAATACACATTCACTTTTCAGTAGTGGTCTGGAACCCAACCAACATATTAGTGAAGTATGCTTGTACTGTAAATATCCTATAAAATGGATATTCACAAAGTGGATATTGACTAAAACGGGTAAAGGCTCACTATGTATATTTACCTAGGTAGTAGGTTTGTAGACAGCAACCGCCCAGGAGGTACTATTGTGCTGCCAAGTGAGTGTAAAACGGAAGCCTGTAATAGTTTTACGTGATAGTAGGATTGTTAATGTCCTTTTTGTGTCTTAAACATGCAAGTTTTCAGGTATGTCTTGCTACTTCTACTTACACTTAGGTTACACTAAACATACATGTACAAGCATATATATATATATATATATATATATATATATATATATATATATATATATATATATATATATATATATATATATATATATATATATACACACACACACACACACCCCTCTGGGTTTTCTTCTATCTTCTTACCAGTTCTTGTTCTTGTTTATTTCTGCTTATCTCCATGGGGAAGTGGAACAGAATTCTTCCTCCGTAAGCCATGCGTGTCATAAGAGGCGACTAAAACGCTGGGAGCAAGAGGCTAATAACCTCTTCTCCTGTATATATTACTAAATTCAAAAAATAGAAACTTTCGTTTTTCCTTTTCGGGCACCCTGCCCATTTGTTGAAAGATGTACATTTAAAATAGCATGTTGTTACTCAGCAAAAATCAGCTCTTAGAATAATCATTCATTCAGGCTCCAGGCAACACATATTCCCTTTAAAATAAAGGGTAAATTTTCTTAACATACAAAATATTTACACTTTCCACTGTGTACGTTGTGTCTACTGGACACTCAACTCAAACATTAACCTACAGTTTTAACCCTTTGACTGTCGCAAGCCCCTTTCTGAAACTGTCATTCTATATCGCAAAATTTTTTGAAAAAAAAAAAAAAAAAAAATTCTTATGAAATGATAGAGAATCTTTTCCCGATGGTAATGACACCAAAAGTACGAAATTTGGTCGAAAACTCACGGAATTACGCTCCCGCAAAGTTAGCGGTCTCAGCGACATATACGCACTGGCGATTTTGCCAACTTTGAGCCCTGTTTTTGGCCAATTCCGTTGTTCCAGTTGACCAAACTCATAGCTATTTCTTTAGAACTTCATTTTGTCTATCAACTGAGTACAAGAAACTGCTCATTTACTAATTTGAGCTACCCAATAAAGTGGTCAGAAATTGGCAATTTGGCCAATTTCATGCAAATTAAAAAAGATGCCAATTTCTAAATAGGGTCCAGAATAAACAATGTAGACATTCTTGGCACTAAAATAACATATCCTCTGTTCATTAGTCATGTCTCTAGGCCCCTCTTATATTACTATTGCTTTCTATTTTGATTTTTTATTCATACAAAAAATACAAAATTTACTGTTATGCAGACTACTGCATTATTGTAAAAATGGTATAAATAATATCAGTGCACTAGTGAAAGAATATTAGACTCCCCAGTTGACATGTATTGGACATGCGGTGTGATCTGCTTACTCTTGAACATTGGTAAAAATCGAACATTTCCGCTACTTTGAGCTCAATTTCAAGGTCGTTTTCATCATGAAACTAAGCAAAATCATCTCTATTTCTGCAAAATGTTTTCCATCTTATCATGTGAGACCATGAAAACAAGAATACAACGATAAATACTATACGAAAATACACCTCAAATTCGGCGTTTTAATCCAAAAAAACGGTCATTTTTTTTTTTCTCATTATGCACTGCATGCTGCAGGATTTTTTTTATGTGGTGCACACTGACCACACAGACCCATTCTCTCATATGTAGGCCTACCAGCTTCATCCTGCTTGATTTGAAGCCGCTAGAATTATTGAGTATATATACGTCCGAAACACTGGCTCGTAAGACGTATACATACAACCAAAACAGTCAAAGGGTTAATTCTATCTGGTGGGCTGTAACAGAGCACATGGACATAATAAAAGGAACAAATCTCTATGACATTCCATGTGTACGACTCAACCTTTTCAAAAATTTTGTGCAGGTAAAAGGTCAAAAAAATTTGAAACTCAATGCCTGAAAATGTCAAAAGTTCCTCATCTGTCATTATCTATTCTAATGCTAAATTTCACATAAATGTTATATCCATAACTGTCTGTAAATTCTCACGCTTTGATTTCACCACCTCAATTTAGTTTCCACGGTTTCAGTTATCCACAGTTTACTGTGGCCCAAAAATAACCCTTAATTTTGCTAAATAATGGCCGTAAAGCACAGAAGTAGTGATGGTGGTTCTTCAGAGCCTAAGACAAGCTGTGAAGTGCTTCCCATCAGTTAATTCTCCACTTATTGTGCGTAATTTATTAAAATTTATCGTAGGTATATATGGAAATGAAAAAAATATATAGGGATAGCTACTATCCACAGTTTTGGGTATCCACGGTAGGTCCTGAAACATATCCCATATGGATACTGGGGGACTACTGCATTTGTAACTGACCAATTCTTCATTTGTAACTTGTCTCATTGTACAGTGGACCCCCGCATAACGATATTAATCCGTTCATGAGAGCTCATTGTTATGCGAAATTATCGTTATGCGAATGAATTTTCCCCATAAGAAATAATGGAAATCAAATTAATCCGTGCAAGACACCCAAAAGTATGAAAAAAAAAAATTTTACCACATGAAATATACATTTTCCTACACACAAAGAGAAGGATACATGCACAATAGTAGAGTAGTACATGCACAGTATATATTGTGCATGTACTACTCTACTAAATGAAGAATAAATGACACTTACCTTTATTGAAGATGCAGCAATAATTGATGAGACAGTGTGTTCTGGGAGTGCCTTTTCCTCCTGAGTACTGTAGGTCCTGTTTGGCATTTTCTTCCAGAACAGGCCTTATCACACTGTGTATGTCACTACGATTCTTAAATCTCTCAAACCAACCTTTGCTGGCTTTCAATTCGCCAATATGAGCACTAGTTCCAGGCGTTTTTCCCTGTTCACCTGGGTGTTAGTCGACTGTTGTGGGTTGCATCCTGGGAGACAAGATTAAGGACCCCAATGGAAATAAGTTAGAGAGTCCTCGATGATGCACTGACTTTCTTGGGTTATCCTGGGTGGCTAACCCTCCGGGGTTAATCGTTTCTCGGTAATTGTTTCACGTTAAGCCACACCAACGACACTCTCTCCACATCTTCGAGTAATACAGCTGATGGTGGTGCAGCAACAACAACAGCTGTGGTGCAGCTGACCATGGTGCAGCAGCAGCTGTGGTGCAGCAACAGCTGATCATGGTGCAGCTGTGGTGCAGCAGCAGCTGACTGTGGTACGATAGTATTTATCACCCTTTTTACCACAGGGTTGGCACTAGAAGCTTTCTTTGGGCCCATGGTGGCTTATTTAGCAGTTACAAGCACTATAAATAATGGAATAATACAAAATGCATCGAATGTATGCATGCAACCGGCCACCCTGGCTTGTAAACAATGACGGCAAGGCAGGCGCTCAGGCTGGACGGGCAGGTTCGGGACAGGTTCGGGACGAGTCATGTTCAGAAACAGCTGATGGTGCAACAGCAGCTGACCGTGGTGCAGCAGCAGCTGACTGGTCCAGCAACAGCTGACTGATCCAGCAACAGCTGACTGATCCAGCAACAGCTGACTGATCCAGCAACAGCTGACTGGTCCAGCAACAGCTGACTGGTCCAGCAACAGCTGACTGGTCTAGCAACAGCTGACTGGTCAAGCAACAGCTGACTGATCCAGCAACAGCTGACTGATCCAGCAACAGCTGACTGATCCAGCAACAGCTGACTGATCCAGCAACAGCTGACTGGTCCAGCAACAGTTGACTGATCCAGCAACAGCTGACTGGTCCAGCAACAGCTGACTGGTCCAGCAACAGCTGACTGATCCAGCAACAGTTGACTGATCCAGCAGCAGCTGATCGTGGTGCAGCAGCAGCTAACTGATCCAGCAACAGTTGACTGGTCCAGCAACAGCTGACTGGTCCAGCAACAGCTGACTGATCCAGCAGCAGTTGACTGATCCAGCAGCAGCTGATCGTGGTGCAGCAGCAGCTAACTGATCCAGCAACAGTTGACTGGTCCAGCAACAGCTGACTGGTCCAGCAACAGCTGACTGGTCCAGCAACAGCTGACTGATCCAGCAACAGTTGACTGATCCAGCAGCAGCTGATCGTGGTGCAGCAGCAGCTAACTGATCCAGCAACAGTTGACTGGTCCAGCAACAGCTGATCGTGGTGCAGCAGCAGCTGACTGATCCAGCAACAGCTGACTGGTCCAGCAACAGCTGATCGCGGTGCAGCAGCAGCTGACTGATTCAGCAACAGCTGACTGGTCCAACAACAGCTGATCGTGGTGCAGAAGCAGCTGACTGGTCCAGCAACAGCTGATCGAGGTGCAACAACAGCTGACTGACCCAGCAACAGCTGACTGGTCAAGCAACAGCTGACCATGGTGCAGCAGCAGCTGACTGTGGTATGATAGTATTTCTCACCCTTTTTACCACTGGGTTAGCACTAGAGGCTTTCTTGGGGCCCATGGTCACTTATTTTGCAGATGAAATCACCAAAAACTCTGTAATAATACGAAATGTTCCGATTGTATGCTTGGATGTTACAGCGGAGGCTGGCTTGTAAACAATGCCAGCGGCGGAACATGTGAAGCTGGCTCAGGCCGCACATTAGAAGCGTCTCGGACGAATAGCGTTGAGCAAGTTTTTTAGCGGTATGCGAGGCAAAATTTTAGTGATAAAATGTATCGGTATGCGGATTTAACGTTATGTGATGCCAACTGTATGCGAGGGTCCACTGTAGTTATGAATGTAATGAATTAACCAATCTGTACTGACTTAAATTTATTTACTAGGCCTAGATACAGGTGGCATTAAGCTTATGATTAGACTGCCTGAAATACATTTGCATCATTAGCAGCTTTCTGCTGAGCCTCATATTGTATCAAATTACAACTGTATTATAATAAGAACAAATTCAATATACACCTTACATCCGACTTACGACCTGCTCGACATACAACGACTCGACTTACGACCGTGTTTTTTATGCCAAATTTCTGGGAAATAAACAAGTGTTTGTGTTGTACACAGTGTTTATCCTAAACCTTACAGTATAAAATACAGTACAGTGGACCCCCGCATACCGTACGCATCGCATAACGTTCAATCCGCATACCGCTCGCTTTTATCGCAAAAATTTTGCCTCGCATACCGCTCAAAAACCCGCTCACCGCTCTTCGTCCGAGATGCGTCCAATGTGCGCCCTTAGCCAGCCTCACATGTGCCGCCGGTGGCATTGTTTACCAGCCAGCCTCCGCGGTAACATCCAAGCATACAATCAGAACATTTCGTATTATTACACTGTTTTTGGTGATTTTATCTGGAAAATAAGTGACCATGGGCCCCAAGAAAGCTTCTGGTGCCAACCCTACAGCAATAAGGGTGAGAATTACTATAGAGATGAAGAAAAAGATCATTGATAAGTATGAAAGTGGAGTGCGTGTCTCCGAGCTGGCCAGGTTGTATAATAAACCCCAATCAACCATCGCTACTATTGGTGGTACAGCTGCTGCTGCTGCTGTACCACCGTCAGCTGCTGCTGCACTGTCAGCTGCTGCTGCTGCTGTAGCACCGTCAGCTGCTGCTGCTGCTGTACCACCGTCAGCTGCTGCTGCTGTTGTACCACCGTCAGCTGCTGCTGCTGCTGTAGCATCGTCTGCTGCTGCTGTAGCACTGTCAGCTGCTGCTGCTGCTGCTGTAGCACAGTTGTTGGTGTGGCTTATTGAGAATACCAAGAAACAATTAACCCCAGAGGATTTGCCACCCAGGATAACCCAAAAAAGTCAGTGTCATCGAAGACTGTCTAACTTATTTCCATTGGGGTCCTTAATCTTGTCTCCCAGGATGCAACCCACACCAGTCGACTAACACCCAGGTGAACAGGGAAAAATGCCTGGAACTAGTGCTCATATTGGTGAATTTAAAGCCAGCAAAGGTTGGTTTGAGAGATTTAAGAATCGTAGTGGCATACACAGTGTGATAAGGCCTGTTCTGGAAGAAAATGCCAAACAGGACCTACAGTACTCAGGAGGAAAAGGCACTCCCAGGACACAGTGTCTCATCAGTCATTGCTGCATCTTCAATAAAGGTAAGTGTCATTTATTCTTCATTTAGTAAAGTAGTACATGCACAATATATATTGTGCATGTACTACTCTACTATTGTGCATGTATCCTTCTCTTTGTGTGTAGGAAAATGTATATTTCAAGTGGTAAAAATTTTTTTTCATACTTTTGGGTGTCTTGCACAGATTAATTTGATTTCCATTATTTCTTATGGGGAAAATTCATTCGCATACCGATCATTTCGCATAACAATCAGCCCTCTTGCACGGATTAAAGTCGCTATGCGGGGGTCCTAACAGCATAAAAATTAAAGTAAAACATGAAATACCAAAATAAAACAATAAAATAAAGTCATTACAAAAATGTTATGTTGATATTCAGTAGTAAAGTTCGACTTGCGTCCATTTCGACTTATGACCGGTTTCTCGGAACCGAACTCGGTCATAAGTCAGATGGTAGGTGTACATATTCAATTCAAATGTAGAGTGGAACCTTGGTTTTCATCGAATTCGGTTTTCAACGACTTTTTTCGTCAAAATTTTATCCCAGTTTTCGTTCATCCGCTCGGTTTTCGTTGAGTTAACAGCGGTCCGTTGTACCAAACACGTCCCCCTGCCCATGCCCACACAAAGCATCCCACGCATTCTGACTCAGTCTGGTTTTGTTTCTTGTCGAATGAGCATTACCCTGCATATTCGTAAGAAATATTTCGTAATGATTCATTATTTTTTGTGCTTGTTTATTGAGTGAGACTGCTAAATAAGCCACCGAGTGCCAGCCTTTGATAAAGAAGGTGAGAAACACGATAGAATTTAAAAAAAAAAAAAAAAAGGAGTTGGTGGACGACCTTAGGGAAGAGCTAACCACTGAAGAGCTGTAACACCTTCAACTGGAAGAGCAACAGACTGCAGCTAAGGAAACTGCTTCCAAGGAGGAGAGAGGGAGAGGAGAGAATGTGCCTTCTTCAGTGATTAAGGACATATGTGCAAAGTGGAGTGAGTTGCAAAGTTTTGTGGAAAAATATGACCCTAACAAAGCTGTTGTAAACAGTTACTCTCAAGCTGGTCCTAGTGCCAGTAAAAGACAAAGAAGGGAAGTAACCTTGGATAGGGCCTTGATACCTGAAGTCCTTATGGAAGGGGATTCCCCTTCCAAACAATAACCTCTTCTCCTCCTCCTCCCTTCCTCGCTGTCTTCCATATGCCAACAAAAGTCTTCAGTAAAGGTAAAAAGTGATGTTAAATGTTCATTTATCCATTTCATTAGTCATTTATACTTATTTCTCATTGTTTTCTGTATGTAAAACTATAGTCATTCTCTATAAAATGTATTTTTTGTTTATATTTTTGGGTGTCTGGAATGGATTAATTGGATTTACATTATTTCTTAAGGGAATATTGCTTCAGTTTTCATACAATTCAGTTTTCATCAGACTTTCTGGAATGAATTAATCATGAAAACTGAGGTTCCACTGTATAACACCTGTAACTAATTCATATGGCACATAAGAGAGTGAAAGTGAAAGGATTAATAAAGTAATAAACAAGTTAATACATGAAAGAGATGAATCATTTTCAAAGAAAATTAAAGAAAAAGGTGAAAGGAGATCATGTATTAAAGCCTAGGAATATATGGAAGGTCTTTGACCGAAGCTGAAATACAGTATATATTCTTCTTTTTTTCAATGCACCGGCGGTATCCCACCAATGCCCCTGGCCCAGAAAGAAAAACAAAAGTTTCTCTTTAAATTTAGTAATGTACAGTGGACCCCCGCCTTACGATCAGCTCCCAACTCGACCAATTATGTAAGTGTATTTTAGTAGGTGCTTTTGTACGTGTATTTTTGGGGGTCTGAAACGGACTAATCTAATTCACATTATTCCTTATGGGAACAAATTCGGTTGGTAACGGCACCCGAACAGACTTCTGGAATAAAATAATATCGTAAGGCGGGGGTCCACTGTATACAGAAGGGGTTACTAGCCCCTTGCTCCCATAGTATATACAGCCTCTCCTCACTTAGCGACGTACTCGGTTACCGACGACTCGGACTTATGACAGGTTCTCTGACCAGTATGCATACTTGAAGAATGTATATTAGAGCTGATTTCCTCTATTCTGTTTATTACAATATATATAGTACACTACTGTATAAAAATTTCAAAAATATGCTAAAAATGTTATAAATGGTGCAACGGTGACATTAAACAATATCAAAGATGGTTGACACAAACTCACTACCACTGTAGTATGCTCTTCACTTAATGACGAATTTGTTTACCGACATGGTCTTAGGAATGCAACTTTGTCGTTAAGTGAGGAGAAGCTATATATACATGTACATATATAGCTCTCTTACAAGTCTTTCAATCAATTTTTAAAACACATAAATCCATAACTTCTGACATGATTAACACCCATGTTAAGTGACCTCCACTAACACATTAACAATGTATGCAAGTGCAAAATACATTAACAGAAGAAACAATATGTAAATGGCACTGGTTGTTTTACTTGGTTTCAAGTGTAGCAACTACAAGAAGGGCATTAAATCTACAAGTCAAATGTAAATCACTAGTCAAGCATACTTTAATACAGTAGACCCGTCACTTAGGGAATAAACTCTAGGTGTAAATAAACTGAGAGATACACAACTTTCAGTGTATATACACTGAGACATACACACCTCTTAGTGTATACAGAGATGAACATCTTTTTCATTATTTATATGAAGGTTCACACCACTTCCCACTTATACACTGAAATACACACCTCTATTCATACATACACAAGAGATGCACATTTCTCTGCAAATATAACCTATATAAATGATAATGCAGTAAAATACTTTACCTGCGTGGCATATCCCCAAAAATATTTGTATAACCGCTCCTCCAGAGTAGTTCATGTATAGAGTGAAACTGCTCTCGCAGGTAGCTGTTTACCTGTAAGGAAAATACACCTGACTATTCAATGGAGCTTTAAAAATGCATCTGATGAATTAGTTGAATTTTAAAAATGCATCCCTAAATGCCACAATAACAGACCTCCATAAAATGGATATCAGATAAAATTGATAAAAAATCTGGCCAGACAAATGCTCGACATGTTTGTTGCAGAGGAAGTCCAATAAAGCTAGCAATGTGAATATGAAAACAGTATACAATACCAACAGGTTGATAAGTAAAACACATGGAACAGTTAGGAATCTTTATTCTGAAATATTTTGCCTACACAGTAGGTTTCTTCAGTCGAGTACAGAGGAGTTTGCAGAAGCACTAGAGATGTGAAGACAATGTAATCAGTCCATCATCACTAAAGAGGTAGTACAGAAAACAACTTGGACAACTTTTTCAAGTGAGAAGGGATGGATTTAAGAGGGACCTGCCCTCTCAATGATTACATTCTTTCTTCTACTAATGGGCTACATCTCACCTTCTGACAGTATATGTCTCCATACTTTCGCTTCAACTTCACAATGTTCCAGACTATGGAACAAAGCTCTTCTTCAGATTGAGGGACTGACCACCTCAAAACTGTCTTCAAGAGTGATGGACTGATTATATTGTCTTCACATTTCTATTGCTTCTGCAAACCTTGACTGAAGAAGCTTACTGTGTAGGCAAAACACTTTGGAATAAAGATACCTAACTGTTACACATGTGTCTTACTTATCAAAGCTAACAATGCAGTAGATTTGGCCCGATGCATCACATGGCCGTCCTGTCTAGTCATATCATCAATTAAATAAACCAAGTCCTCTGTATCGCAAATCTGTCCAGTCTGGGCTCTGCCCAGGATCTGTCTGTTTTCAGTGCTCCTGGGCAGCAAGGCGTGTGATTCAGCCCACAGCAGTTTGTTACTGTCTGTGCATGCACTCACATACTATCATCATGTAGTCCCCCATTTTTCCCTGGATATAAAGTGTTTATATTCACTTTATTAATGTACCCTATACAGTGGACCCCCGCTTAACGATTACCTCCGAATGCGACCAATTATGTAAGTGTATTTATGTAAGTGCGTTTGTACGTGTATGTTTGGGGGTCTGAAATGGACTAATCTACTTCACAATATTTCTTATGGGAACAAATTCGGTCAGTACTGGCACCTGAACATACTTCTGGAGTGAAAAAACATCGTTAACCGGGGGTCCACTGTACAGTGTTATTAACACAGACCTGTATTATTATTTTAATTAAAACTAAATACTAAACCCACAAGGATCATATAGCACTGACAATGACCTGTAAAGAAAGTAATGGTGTCAAGAAGAAACATGTGAACTTGACTGTTAAGTAGGTGGGAATATAGTTTTGTAGTGATTGCTATTTTTATTTAACCCCTTGAGGGTCCACACTCCCAATCTAAAAAGTGTTATTTTTGTTATTTTTTTTATGAAATAGTAGAGAATCTTTTTCTGAAAGTAATAAAATAAAAAGTATAAAATTTGATGGAAAACTGATGATGTTACACTTTCGCAAATTTTGTTGTGTTGGCGATATTTAACCTATAAACGGTCCATACGTATACATGCATTCACTACCCCAGTGCCCCGAATATTTTGAAAAATAAAAAAATAGTTTTTTTTTTATAGAGAAAAAGAGCACATTTTTCTAAGTGTTATAGGATAAAAAAAAACTTTAGGGTCAGTACTTACCGAGATATGAGGCCGTGAAGTTGGCACTTGGCGATTACCTGACGGCAACATGGAGCACTGCCGCTTGCAGAAACTCTGCATATTTACCGTTTTTTTCCATTTTTTTTTTTACTTTTCTTGGTTTTCATGATATGATTCTTATGTTTTACAATAATTCTTTTGATTTCAATGTTAATTGCTGCTTATACACCAATAATATATACAAAATTATGATCATATTGTCACACACGTACACACTGACACAATTTTGCACACCTGGCTGAATCACACATTATTATCTACAACTATATACAAGTATTTAACATGTCCCACTTATGTTTCTAGAACTCCACGACTGTATGATACTCTATGAAGCATGGATTCATACAGAGTGCCACCCGACACTGGTGACAAATGTATCGTGTGTCCTTCCGCTGTTGGGGTCATTTTGTGGTGGCAGCACACACAACACACTTTTTCTGGGAATGCTTCTTCTTTGGGGTAGGGTAGGTGGTACTGGTACCAAGTAGTGACAGTTAGGGATGATTTGGCCTGGCACTTCCCCCACTGGCTGTGGTTGTGGTTAGGGGACAGGTTGTGGTGTGACAGGTCGCTGCTGAGGGGCAGGTACAGGTGGTACCATACTTGTTTGCTATCTGTTTTACGACATTCAGGGAGAATTCTGCAAAACGTTGTCGTTTTCCAGTCTTTATTTCGTATATATTGAATGCATTGAGCACTGCAATGTCTACAAGGTGAAAAAACAGTTTTATATACCACTTGCGACTCCTATGCACACAGTCAACGAACCCTATCATCATGTCACACTTGTCAACGAGACGCATATTGTTTGTATAGTCAACAACAGCAGCTGACTTGACAATACGTTCATTGGTCTCCCTGTTCACTTTGTCTGTTTGTACCATCTCATTTCTGTGGATGGTTGACAGCAATGTCACATCCCGTTTGTCATGCAATGTCAGTGCCATTATGTCATTGGCATGAAATGCTTGCACTGCACCTTCAATACTGCCTCCACTGAACCTTGGCATATGTTTTCTATTCCTTCTCACTGTTCCACATATATCAGTATTGTTCACACGTAGGAAATCAGTGAGCATAGGGCTGGTATACCAGTTGTCTGTGTACAATGTATGGCCCTTGCCAAGGTATGGTTCCATCATTTCATCATTTTTCAAACAACATCAACAGAAATGCCCAACATGTGCCTGGTATCGTCGAGAGTGTTTTTCCCGGTATATACAATCACATCCAACACAAGATCACTCTCACAGTCACATATAACAAAAAAGTTTTATACCAAAGCGATGACGTTTGCTCGGTATATATTGATTGAATGACAGGCATCCCTTGAACAGAATCAAGGACTTGTCAACAACAATGTTCTTGAAGGGATAAAAGTAGGCACTGAATTTCTGCTTCATATAAACACTTCCCGGATTTTGTATAAAAGGTCATTTCTGTTGGGCCTATTCCTGTCTGAGAAGTGCAACATTCGTAGCAACAGAATGAATCTGTTGCAGGGATGGAGGTCACAGAAGACAGGAGTACTGATAAAGTAGTCTGGCCCAGTAATTACGTATATTGTTCTTATATGCATGTGGCATAAGCATGACAGTGGCAAGGAATAAATACATTTCAGCCATTGTTATATCTTTCCATCTGCACAGCCATGACGATTCCCCAACCTCTGCTGTATTGCCCATGATATAGTGGTAATAACTGTTCATGTGGGTCACTATCAAGTTCATTATAGGCTCGTCAAAATATAACTGGAAAAAGTTTAACTCTGTAGACTCATTTGTTATGGGACATTCTGGCAGGATGCCACTTCCACTCGCATCAAAATCAAAAGGCTGTGGCACGAATATACTTTGTGTCCAGTTCCAATCTAAGTCGCATGGTGCAGGGTGGACCTCTGGCATGGGGCGTGGGGGAGCAGGAGGGAGGACAGGAGTGGAGGCAGCACATGGTTGAGGGGATGCCGGGCGGTCCTTTGTCTGTCCACCCACCGCACCATGTGGTCCAGGCACCGTGCCACCCACCACCATTTCCTCCATCCCCGCATGTTCACCTTCATGATCACTTTCACTATCAGTGGCAGGGGTTTTGGATCGTGACCTGCCACAACCCTTGCCGCCAACTGCAAATGGCACACTGCCTGAACGTAGGTAATGACGCCTAAAAGTACGCTTCACTGGTGAATAATGGTCACTGTCACTAGACGAATCCTCTAATGGCATAAAATCAATCTCATCATCACTTATATCACTTTCACTATCAATACTAAAACACCGGGAAAATGATAGTTTCCTCTTGTGTAGTTGCCTATGCGTAACACTCGCCACTCCAGAGGTGCTTGGCCCAGGGTCTTGTGTGGCCACACTGGCCACCCTAGAAGTGCTTGGCCTAGGGTCTGGTGTGGCCACACTGGCCACCCCAGAGGTGATGGGCTAAGGGTCATCTGGGTTATCGTCTATATTTTCAATATTTCCTTGATTATTAGTAGCCACATCTGTGTCAAACCCACTAAACTGACCTTCCATATCACTTTCCTCATATAATAGTGTTAATACAATGAGGCGTGAGTGAATCACGAGGATGTGCCATGATGTTGACCCAAGATGGAGCTGAATGTAACTGGTCCTACCATGCAGTACCCAGGCGTCCCAGATTTTCTTGATACTGCGCACATCCATTCTCTCATGTCTATGCCACTCAGGCCTATCGCGCCAATTTTAAAGGAATGAAAAATAAAAAGTAAATATACGTTTGAGGCAGTAGCGGTAAAAACGTACATATATGTTTGGACCGTTTACGGGTTAAACACTGGCGATTTTGCCCAATTTGAGTCCTATTTTAGGCCAATTACATTGTTCCAGTAGATCAAATTCTTAGCTGTTTAACTAGTATGTCTTCCATTATATTGACTGAGTACAAGAAATTGCCCAGTAAACTATTTCAACTACTCAATAGAGTGATCAGAATTTGGTAATTTGGCCAATTTTACACAAATTTCAAAATATGCCAGTTTCAAAACAGGGTTCAGAATAAACAATGCAGACATTCCTGGCACTAAAATAACATTTTCTCTGCTCATATGTTATGTTCCCAGGCCACTCTTATATTCACACAGAATTTTTATTAACACAAAAAAAAAATAGATGATTTACTGTGAGGCATTATTGCAGTGTGTAAATAATGTCAGCGCATTTGTAAGTGCATATTAGACCGACTAGGTGGATGTATATTGGACAAGTGACATCATTTATTTACTCTGAAATATCGGCAAAAATAAAATATTCCCGCTATTTTGAGCTAAATTTAAAACTACTTCCAGTTCTGAAACCAATCAAAATCATCTTTATTTCAGTAATATATCTTCCATTTTATCAAATGATACCAAGAAACTTATAATAATAAAAAAAAATCTGAAACTACACCGCAAATTCGCTTTTTTAACCCCTTCAGGGTCCAAGGCCAAAATCTGAAGTGGTGCTCCAGTGTCCAAGAAATTTTGAAAAAAAAAAAAATTATTTTTTTCTTATAGAATTAAAGAGTATATTTTTGTGAGACGGAGAATAGGATAGCAGATGAACAAGGAGGCTTTAGGAAAGGTAGGGGGTGTGTGGACCAGGTGTTTACAGTGAAACATATAAGTGAACAGTATTTAGATAAGGCTAAAGAGGTCTTTGAGGCATTTATGGATTTGGAAAAGGCGTATGACAGGGTGGATACGGGGGCAATGTGGCAGATGTTGCAAGTGTATGGTGTAGGAGGTAGGTTACTGAAAGCAGTGAAGAGTTTTTACGAGGATAGTGAGGCTCAAGTTAGAGTATGTAGGAAAGAGGGAAATTATTTCCCAGTAAAAGTAGGCCTTAGACAGGGATGTGTGATGTCACCGTGGTTGTTTAATATATTTATAGATGGGGTTGTAAGAGAAGTAAATGCGAGGGTCTTGGCAAGAGGCGTGGAGTTAAAATATAAAAAATCACACAAAGTGGGAGTTGTCACAGTTGCTCTTTGCTGATGACACTGTGCTCTTGGGAGATTCTGAAGAGAAGTTGCAGAGATTGGTGGATGAATTTGGTAGGGTGTGCAAAAGAAGAAAATTGAAAGTGAATACAGGAAAGAGTAAGGTTATGAGGATAACAAAAAGATTAGGTGATGAAAGATTGGATATCAGATTGGAGGGAGAGAGTATGGAGGAGGTCAATGTATCCAGATATTTGGGAGTGGACGTGTCAGCGGATGGGTCTATGAAAGATGAGGTGAATCATAGAATTGATGAGGGGAAAAGGGTGAGTGGTGCACTTAGGAGTCTGTGGAGAAAAAGAACTTTGCCCTTGGAGGCAAAGAGAGGAATGTATGAGAGTATAGTTTTACCAATGCTCTTATATGGGTGTGAAGCATGGGTGATGAATGTTGCAGCGAGGAGAAGGCTGGAGGCAGTGGAGATGTCATGTCTGAGAGCAATGTGTGGTGTGAATACAATGCAGAGAATTCGTAGTTTGGAAGTTAGGAGGAGGTGCAGGATTACCAAAACTGTTGTCCAGAGGGCTGAGGAAGGGTTGTTGAGGTGGTTCGGACATGTGGAGAGAATGGAGCGAAACAGAATAACTTCAAGAGTGTATCAGTCTGTAGTGGAAGGAAGGCGGGGTAGGGGTCGGCCTAGGAAAGGTTGGAGGGAGGGGGTAAAGGAGGTTTTGTGTGCAAGGGGCTTGGACTTCCAGCAGGCATGCGTGAGCGTGTTTGATAGGAGTGAATGGAGACAAATGGTTTTTAATACTTGACGTGCTGTTGGAGTGTGAGCAAAGTAACATTTATGATGGGATTCAGGGAAACCGGCAGGCCGGACTTGAGTCCTGGAGATGGGAAGTACAGTGTCTGCACTCTGAAGGAGGGGTGTTAATGTTGCAGTTTAAAAACTGAAGTGTAAAGCACCCTTCTGGCAAGACAGTGATGGAGTGAATGATGGTGAAAGTTTTTCTTTTTCGGGCCACCCTGCCTTGGTGGGAATCGGCCAGTGTGATAAAAAAAAAAAAAAAAAAATTGTGAAGGTAATAAGACAAAAAAAAATTTTCTGGTCAGTACTTACCGAGATACAGTGGCGGGAAGTTGACCCAAAATGACCGGGTGGCGGCAACATCAGTAACTTTCGCAAAATCCCATTTTTTTATTTTACGTTTTTTATACTTTTCTTTTCTTTTCTAATTTTTTTCTTTTTCTAATAACATTTGTGGCCTGTGAGACCAGTATAATGTATATTGCATAAGTGTACACTCATTGTATTCAACACAATAACTGCACTAATTTGTTTATCATTATATTGCTTACAAAACTTGTTTACAAGTTTACTGTAAACAAAATGATGAAAATATTAGTGCAGTTATTGTGTTGAATACAATGGTACCATATAGTACCATATGGTACAATGGTGCCATAGGGTGCAATTGTTTCTTACTGCTAGACATGGTGAACAAGGTGTAATAAAATGGCTTTCCCACAATGCACCACTGGGTCCCCGATTTTTTTTATAACACGCATACTGACCATGGAGACCCATTCTCTCACATCCAGGACTACCAGCCTTTTCCTGCTTGATTTGAGGACGCTAGAATTTATGCATACTAGTACAGCACCAACCCTGGCGCATAAGCCGTACTAGTACGGCACCAACCCTGAAAGGGTTAATTGGTTAATGCAAGCACTGTTTATGAATGTGTATGTCTGCAGCTCAGGTTCAAAATTAATGATGTTTGGAATTTGATTTATTCCAAAGTGTTTGTAATGAGGGGTGTTTGTAACTGAAGAACCCTTATATACACAAATAATTCTGAGCAATCATAAGCAATAAGTAAGGAGTAGTGTTCAACATTCACAATATATTATGGAATATACAACATACAAGTAAGTCTCACCCTCTGAACACCTTCAAAGTGAAGTCTTTGATCAGGATCCAGCACCCACCAAGTGTCCTCCATATCTAGGGAGCCGAAGGTCATTACTTGTTGTCCTGTCATGTCTAAAACATCAGCACCAACAACTGTAACACAAATGTTACAAACATTATCACATGTATTGTTTAAAAATTCAGTATCAGCTACTGTAATATATGAAGTTACCATTATCAACACCTGTCATGTCAAAACATCAGCACCTACAACTATAACATACAAACTTATAATTATCAACACCTTATTTTTTTTATTAACACATTAGCCATTTCCCACCAAGGCAGGGTGACCCAAAATAGAAGAAACACTTTCATCATCATTCACTCCAACACTGTCTTCCCAGAGGCACACCTACAATACAATTATAAAGCTTTAACATATTAATACCCCTCCTTCAGAGCACAGGCACTTTAATTCCCACCTCCAGGACTCAAGTCTAGCTAACCTGTTTTCCTGATTCCCTTCACATATGTTACTTTGCTCACACTCCAACAGCATATCAAGTCATAAAATCCACTTGCCTCCACTCACTCGTATCTAACACTTACATGTGCCTGCTGGAAGTTTAAGCCCCTCGCACATAAAACCTCCTTTACCCCCTCCCTCCAATGTTTCCTAGGACAACCACAGCCTCATCTTCCTTTCACTACAGATTTATACACCCTCTAAGTCTTTCTATTTTGTTCCATCCTCTCTAAATGTCCAAAGTGCCTCAACCCTCTGGATAATACTTTTAGAAGCCCCGCACCTCCGTTTAATCTCAAGCTACAGATTCTCTACATTATATTCACACCACACATTACCCTCAAACATGATATCTCCACTGTCTCCAGCATTCTCCTTGTTGAAACATTCACCACCAAAACTGCACACCCATATAAAAGCATTAGTACCACTATACTCGTTCTGCTTCCAAAGATAATGTTCGTTGTCTCCACAGACTCCTCAGTACACCACTCAAATTTTTCTTCCCTCATCAATTCTATGATTTACCTCATCTTTCATAGACCCATCTGATGACACGTTCACTCTCAAATTTTCTTCTTCTTTCAAGAAACTGGCCGTATCCCACTGAAGCAGGGTGGCCCAAAAAGAAAAACAAAAGTTCCTCTTTTTAACTTTACCGTGGACCCTCAGTTAACGATGCCATCGGATAGTGATAAAATCGGATACCAATACGTTTATGTGTCAAAATACTGGCTCGGCTAACGATGAAAAACTCAGTTAAGGACATTCATCCTGAACGTGTCCGTGTGGCCTGAACCCATGTATAGGTAGTGTTTACAAGCCAGTGAGGATGATTCCACATGTACGTGTGATATATTTTGTATTATTCCATTGTTTTTAGTGCTTGTAACTGCTAAATAAGCCACCAAGGGCCCAAAGAAAGCTTCTAGTGCCAGCCCTGTGGAAAAGAAGGAAAGAAGCACAATAAAATTCAAGAAAAAACTCGTAGCAAAGTACCAGAGTGGAGGAGGAAGAATGTGCCTTCTGCAGTGATTCAGTGATTCTACGATATGTACGATACTAAAGCAGCAGGTATCGATAAAGACTATAGTGCTAGCCAGCGATAAAGTGTAGAATTAACAGTGTAGCAAGTAAGTTAAGCAAGTAAGTGATAGAAAAAAACGACACGAAAGTAACTCTCCAATGTTGTTGGATGTGTATAGGACCACTGAACATATGCCAGCCTGCTATTGTCCACCACCCTAATCCTCTGCCAGCATCTCCTCCATCAAACTAGTTAAACTAATATCTCCTCTAAGGTAAGTGTAAATATAAAAGTATAAAAGTAAATTTTTTTTTTTTAACAAGTTGGCCGTCTCCCACCGAGTCAGGGTTACCCAAAAAGAAAGAAAATCCCCAAAAATAAAATACTTTCACCATCATTCAACACTTTCACCTTACTCACACATAATCACTGTTTTTGCAGAGGTGCGCAGAACACAACAGTTTAGAAGCATATATGTATAAAGATACACAATACATCCCTCCAAACTGCTAATATCCCGAACCCCTCCTTTAGAGTGCAGGCATTGTACTTCCCATTTCCAAGACTCAAGTCCGGCTATATAAAAATAAAAGTAAATATAAATTATTTTTTTTTTTTTTATTATCACACCGGCCGATTCCCACCAAGGCAGGGTGGCCCGAAAAAGAAAAACATTCACCATCATTCACTCCATCACTGTCTTGCCAGAAGGGTGCTTTACACTACAGTTTTTAAAACTGCAACATTAACACCCCTCCTTCAGAGTGCAGGCACTGTACTTCCCATCTCCAGAACTCAAGTCCGGCCTGCCGGTTTCCCTGAATCCCTTCATAAATGTTACTTTGCTCACACTCCAACAGCACGTCAAGTATTAAAAACCATTTGTCTCCATTCACTCCTATCAAACACGCTCACGCATGCCTGCTGGAAGTCCAAGCCCCTCGCACACAAAACCTCCTTTACCCCCTCCCTCCAACCCTTCCTAGGCCGACCCCTACCCCGCCTTCCTTCCACTACAGACTGATACACTCTTGAAGTCATTCTGTTTCGCTCCATTCTCTCTACATGTCCGAACCACCTCAACAACCCTTCCTCAGCCCTCTGGACAACAGTTTTGGTAATCCCGCACCTCCTCCTAACTTCCAAACTACGAATTCTCTGCATTATATTCACACCACACATTGCCCTCAGACATGACATCTCCACTGCCTCCAGCCTTCTCCTCGCTGCAACATTCATCACCCACGCTTCACACCCATATAAGAGCATTGGTAAAACTATACTCTCATACATTCCCCTCTTTGCCTCCAAGGACAAAGTTCTTTGTCTCCACAGACTCCTAAGTGCACCACTCACTCTTTTTCCCTCATCAATTCTATGATTCACCTCATCTTTCATAGACCCATCCGCTGACACGTCCACTCCCAAATATCTGAATACGTTCACCTCCTCCATACTCTCTCCCTCCAATCTGATATTCAATCTTTCATCACCTAATCTTTTTGTTATCCTCATAACCTTACTCTTTCCTGTATTCACCTTTAATTTTCTTCTTTTGCACACCCTACCAAATTCATCCACCAATCTCTGCAACTTCTCTTCAGAATCTCCCAAGAGCACAGTGTCATCAGCAAAGAGCAGCTGTGACAACTCCCACTTTGTGTGTGATTCTTTATCTTTTAACTCCACGCCTCTTGCCAAGACCCTCGCATTTACTTCTCTTACAACCCCATCTATAAATATATTAAACAACCACGGTGACATCACACATCCTTGTCTAAGGCCTACTTTTACTGGGAAAAAATTTCCCTCTTTCCTACATACTCTAACTTGAGCCTCACTATCCTCGTAAAAACTCTTCACTGCTTTCAGTAACCTACCTCCTACACCATACACTTGCAACATCTGCCACATTGCCCCCCTATCCACCCTGTCATACGCCTTTTCCAAATCCATAAATGCCACAAAGACCTCTTTAGCCTTATCTAAATACTGTTCACTTATATGTTTCACTGTAAACACCTGGTCCACACACCCCCTACCTTTCCTAAAGCCTCCTTGTTCATCTGCTATCCTATTCTCCGTCTTACTCTTAATTCTTTCAATTATAACTCTACCATACACTTTACCAGGTACACTCAACAGACTTATCCCCCTATAATTTTTGCACTCTCTTTTATCCCCTTTGCCTTTATACAAAGGAACTATGCATGCTCTCTGCCAATCCCTAGGTACCTTACCCTCTTCCATACATTTATTAAATAATTGCACCAACCACTCCAAAACTATATCCCCACCTGCTTTTAACATTTCTACCTTTATCCCATCAATCCCGGCTGCCTTACCCCCTTTCATTTTACCTACTGCCTCACGAACTTCCCCCACACTCACAACTGGCTCTTCCTCACTCCTACAAGATGTTATTCCTCCTTGCCCTATACACGAAATCACAGCTTCCCTATCTTCATCAACATTTAACAATTCCTCAAAATATTCCTTCCATCTTCCCAATACCTCTAACTCTCCATTTAATAACTCTCCTCTCCTATTTTTAACTGACAAATCAATTTGTTCTCTAGGCTTTCTTAACTTGTTAATCTCACTCCAAAACTTTTTCTTATTTTCAACAAAATTTGTTGATAACATCTCACCCACTCTCTCATTTGCTCTCTTTTTACATTGCTTCACCACTCTCTTAACCTCTCTCTTTTTCTCCATATACTCTTCCCTCCTTGCATCACTTCTACTTTGTAAAAACTTCTCATATGCTAACTTTTTCTCCCTTACTACTCTCTTTACATCATCATTCCACCAATCGCTCCTCTTCCCTCCTGCACCCACTTTCCTGTAACCACAAACTTCTGCTGAACACTCTAACACTACATTTTTAAACCTACCCCATACCTCTTCGACCCCATTGCCTATGCTCTCATTAGCCCATCTATCCTCCAATAGCTGTTTATATCTTACCCTAACTGCCTCCTCTTTTAGTTTATAAACCTTCACCTCTCTCTTCCCTGATGCTTCTATTCTCCTTTTATCCCATCTACCTTTTACTCTCAGTGTAGCTACAACTAGAAAGTGATCTGATATATCTGTGGCCCCTCTATAAACATGTACATCCTGAAGTCTACTCAACAGTCTTTTATCTACCAATACATAATCCAACAAACTACTGTCATTTCGCCCTACATCATATCGTGTATACTTATTTATCCTCTTTTTCTTAAAATATGTATTACCTATAACTAAACCCCTTTCTATACAAAGTTCAATCAAAGGGCTCCCATTATCATTTACACCTGGCACCCCAAACTTACCTACCACACCCTCTCTAAAAGTTTCTCCTACTTTAGCATTCAAGTCCCCTACCACAATTACTCTCTCACTTGGTTCAAAGGCTCCTATACATTCACTTAACATCTCCCAAAATCTCTCTCTCTCCTCTGCATTCCTCTCTTCTCCAGGTGCATACACGCTTATTATGACCCACTTCTCGCATCCAACCTTTACTTTAATCCACATAATTCTTGAATTTACACATTCATATTCTCTTTTCTCCTTCCATAACTGATCATTTAACATTACTGCTACCCCTTCCTTTGCTCTAACTCTCTCAGATACTCCAGATTTAATCCCATTTATTTCCCCCCACTGAAACTCTCCGACCCCCTTCAGCTTTGTTTCGCTTAGGGCCAGGACATCCAACTTCTTTTCATTCATAACATCAGCAATCATCTGTTTCTTGTCATCCGCACTACATCCACGCACATTTAAGCAACCCAGTTTTATAAAGTTTTTCTTCTTCTCTTTTTTAGTAATTGTATACAGGAGAAGGGGTTACTAGCCCATTGCTCCCGGCATTTTAGTCGCCTCATACGACACGCATGGCTTACGGAGGAAAGATTCTTTTCCACTTCCCCATGGACAATAGAAGAAATAAAAAAGAACAAGAGCTATTTAGAAAAAGGAGAAAAAACCTAGATGTATGTATATATATATATATGCATGTGCGTGTCTGTGAAGTGTGACCAAAGTGTAAGTAGGAGTAGCAAGATATCCCTGTTATCTTAGCGTGTTTATGAGACAGAAAAAGAAACCAGCAATCCTACCATCATGCAAAACAGTTACAGGTTTTTGTTTCACAGTCATCTGGCAGGACGGTAGTACTTCCCTGGGTGGTTGCTGTCTACCAACCTACCCCAATGGAAATAAGTCACTCTGACTTTTTTGGGTTATCCTAGGTACTTTACACATATGCTGCTATGTATGATAATCTTTGTATGTAACTGTATTTGTGTATACCTGAATAAACTTATTTACTTACTTGTTTATAAATTAAAATGTAAATATTTCTTATTTATAAATTAAAATGTAAATATTTTTCATTTATAAATTAAAATGTAAATACTATTTCTTATTTATAAATTACATACATTAAGTGTGAACAGTGGTGGTGGGTTCTGCTCCTGCCTTTATCTCCACCACCACTATGTACGGCTTCTCTCAGTGGCCCTTATAAACCCAACACTTCCATCACTTACTCTTCACATACATTATGACATATTTTATTCATTCTAGTGTATATATCATGTTTCTATGTTATTAATATTGTTTATTATGTCATATTAGATGAATTGTAGGTAGTAGGTTGGTAGACAGCAACCACCCAGGGAAGTACTACCATCCTGCCAGGTGACTGTGAAACAGAAACCTGTAACTGTTTTACATGATGGTAGGATTGCTGGTGTCTCTTTTCTGTCTCATAAACACGCTGGATAACAGGTATATCTACCTCTACTTACACTTAGGTCATACTACACAGGCAAGCACATACATATATATATATATACAGTAGGGTCCCGCTTTATGGCATTTCGCTTTACGGCGTTCCGCTAATACAGTCATTTCAAATTATGACCAAAACTCGCTATACGGCTCCCCCCACCTGACTTTCTAATATGGTCACCGTGCCCCACCCGGTTTGTTTACATTCTCTGCGAGATCCGTAAGCACTAAATCTCTCCATTATGTCTGGAAACTCCAAAATTTTAAGTGTTTTTAAAAGTTATTTCATATTTTATATATACTCTGATAATTATACTTATGTATACCTGTACTTAAATAAACTTACATACTGTGCTGGCATGCAGGTACACATTAAAATCAGTAAGAGTGTTTTATGTCTCCAGACGTCATATTAGTAATGATAATAATAATCACCGAGTCTCATTTAAATGTAGTATATTACGTTAATATACACATTTTCATTAATCTATCTATGATATTTTTTCAAAATTATATAATAAACACGATGCATAACATATAAATATGATAAATACACCCCACAGTAGCATAAATAAACATAAATATGAGATGTGGTAGCAGACGACTTACACAAGTGACGCCATATTAGAAATAATAATAATAATCATCGTCATCACCGAGTCTCATTAAATGTATATTACGTTAATATACACATTTTCATTAATCCATCCATGATATTTTTTTCAAAATTATATAATAAACACAATACATAACATATAAAGATGATAAATACACCCCACAATAGAATAAATAAACATAAATATGAGATGTGGTAGCCAGATAACTTGTACAAGTGACGCCAAGAATAACATTTTCTCTAATCTAACATAAGAAAAAATGTGTTACTGGGGGTAACGGTAGAAACTTATTCCTTTCGTATGTATGTAAGTTTATTCAGGTATACACACATACAGTTACATAGATTATCATACATAACAGCATATATGTAGAGAACCCAGGATAACCCAAAAAAGTCAGAGTGACTTATTTCCATTGTCTTCACTCAGAGCATCATTTCTTCTCAAAATGGTGTTACATAAGAATAGGAGTGTTCTTCTTTATTTATTCTACCGTATCAATGTAGAGACAACTTGTACACAATGTAACTTGTACACAAACCAGACGTGTACACTTTGTTTGTTTACAAAAATTACCTTCGCCTGGTTTGTTTACATAACTCGGCACCTGTCCTCTCTCATGCACTCATTCTTTCTCTCTCATTTATTCGTTTTATCTCATTTACTTACTCCTGACCCTACATTAAGACTACAGATATTTTAAGGTAAGTAATGAGTGAACTGTATATACATTTTATCGCTCTGGGATGCTTAAATATCATAGAATAGTATGTGTGGGTGGGTTGGCCTGGCATGGTAGCCCGGCTGACTACCATACACACCACATTTGATTTTTTACAATAAATACTACTCATCTCACCCTAGATTAAGACTACAAACATTTTAAGGTAAGTAATGAGTAAACTGTATATGCATTTTATCGCTCTGGGATGCTTAAATGTAATAGAATATTATGTGTAGGTGGGGTGGCCTGGTATGGTAGCCCAGCTGACTACCATACATACCACACTTGATTTCTTACAATAAATACTACTTGTCTCACCCTAGATTAAGACTATAAATATTTTAAGGTAAGTAATGAGTGCACTATGTGTGAATGGTACTTTTTTGTTGTTTTTTGATGCCTAGTTCTATTGCTAACTTAATCCTTAAACGGTCCAAATGTATATATAAGTTCACTCGCGCAGCGCCCCAAATTTTTTCAGAAAAAAAAAAATCTTTTCTTTTAAAAGGAAAAAAGAGCACATGGTACCCAGGCATCCCAAATTATTTTATTATGGCACACAGTGAGTGACCACACCCATTCTCTCATGTCAAGGTGACTCAGGCTTATCGTGGCAATGTTGAATGAATGACAAAGAAAACGTATATATAGGTTTAGGGCGCTACGCGCGTGAACGTATATAGTATACGTTTGGACCGTTTAAGGGGTAATATATGTTAGTGTAAACTTGATATCTAGTATTTGTATGCATTTATAAGTGGAAAAAAGTGTGTTCCACTTTACGGCAGTAGCCTGGAACCTAACCTGCCGTATAAGTGGGGCCCTACTGTATATATATATATATATACAGTGGACCCCCGCATAGCGAACTTAATCCGTGCAAGAGGGCTGGCCGTTATGCGAAATGTTCGCTATGCGAATTAATTTTCCCCATAAGAAATAATGGAAATAAAATTAATCCGTGCAAGACACCCAAAAGTATGAAAAAAATTTTTTTTTACCACAAAAAAATGTTAATTTTAGTACACACAAACTGAAAAAGGCATGCACAATTACATGACACTTACTTTTATTGAAGATCTGGTGATGATTGATGGGATGGGAGGAGGAGAGAGCATTATCTTCTTACTGTTTAGAAGGGGAATCCCCTTCCATTAGGACTTGAGGTAGCAAGTCCTTTTCTGGGGTTACTTCCCTTCTTCTTTTAATGCCACTAGGACCAGCTTCAGAGTCACTGGACTTCTTTCGCACAACATATCTGTCCATAGTGGCCTGTACCTCTCGTTCCTTTATGATTTGTCTAAAGTGGTTCACAACAGTGTCATTGTAACAGTCACCAGCACGGCTTGCAATAGCTGTGTGAGGGTGATTTTCATCAAAAAAGGTTTGCACTTCAAGCCATTTTGCACACATTTCCTTAATCTTTGAAGTAGGCAATTCCTTCAATTTCTCTCTCCCCTCCTTTGAACCAGTTTCCCCAGGTCTGGCCTCTTGCTCTTGAAGTTGATCTATCAGCTCATCAGTGGTTAGTTCTTCATTGTCCTCCTCCACCAACTCTTCCACATCCTCCCCACTAACCTCCAACCCCAAGGACTTCCCCAATTCCACAATTGATTCCTCAACTGGTATACTACTCCTCTCAGGGTTAGCCTCAAACCCTTCAAAATCCCTTTTGTCTACACATTCTGGCCACAGTTTCTTCCAAGCAGAGTTCAAGGTTCTCTTAGTCACTCCCTCCCAAGCCTTACCTATAAGGTTTACACAATTGAGGATATTAAAGTGATCCTTCCAAAACTCTTTTAGAGTCAATCGAGTGTCTGTGGTCACTTCAAAGCACTTTTGAAACAGAGCTTTTGTGTACAGTTTCTTGAAGTTGGAAATGACCTGCTGGTCCATGGGCTGCAGGAGAGGAGTGGTATTAGGAGGCAAAAACTTCACCTTAATGAAGCTCATGTCCCCATAAAGTCGCTCTGCCACGTCTGTAGGATGACCAGGGGCATTGTCTAACACCAGGAGGCACTTAAGGTCTAATTTCTTTTCAGTTAGGTAATCTTTCACATTGGGGGCAAATGCATGGTGTAACCAGTTATAAAAAAATTCCCTAGTGACCCATGCCTTACTGTTTGCCCTCCACAGCACACACAAATTATCCTTGAGGACATTCTTTTGCCTGAACGCTCTGGGAGTTTCAGAGTGATACACTAATAAAGGCTTAACTTTGCAATCACCACTAGCATTGGAACACATCAACAAAGTAAGCCTGTCTTTCATAGGCTTATGTCCTGGGAGTGCCTTTTCCTCCTGAGTAATGTAGGTCCTGCTTGGCATTTTCTTCCAGAACAGGCCTGTTTCATCACAATTAAACACTTGTTCAGGTTCCAGTCCTTCAGTTTCTATGTACTCCTTGAATTCATGCACATATTTTTCAGCCGCTTTGTGGTCCGAACTGGCAGCCTCACCATGCCATATCACACTATGGATGCCACTACGCTTCTTAAATCTCTCAAACCAACCTTTGCT
Organism: Cherax quadricarinatus; assembly: GCF_038502225.1. NCBI lineage: Eukaryota > Metazoa > Arthropoda > Malacostraca > Decapoda > Parastacidae > Cherax > Cherax quadricarinatus. The sequence continues at coordinate 21,002,442 of NC_091373.1, forward strand.
GGCCTTAAATTCACTCACATCATCACTAGTTGCAGGCATTTTTTTAATTAAATCGTCATGCAACTTCCTAGCCTTTTCACATATGATCGCTTGAGAGACGCTATCTCCTGCTAGCTGTTTTTCATTTATCCACACCAATAACAGTCTTTCAACATCTTCCATCACTTGCGATCTTTGTTTCGAAAACACAGTTAAACCTTTGGCAACAACAGCTTCCTTGATTGCCGTTTTCTTGCCCACAATAGAAGAGATGGTTGATTTTGGTTTCTTGTACAACCTGACCAGGTCGGTGATACGTACTCCACTTTCATACTTATCAATGATCTCTTTCTTCATTTCAATGGGTATTCTTACCCTTTGAGGTGTAGGGTTGGCACTAGAAGCTTTCTTGGGGCCCATGGTCACTTATTTTCCAGAAACAGCACCGAAAACACTGTAATAATACGAAATATTCCGAGTGTATGCTTGAATGTTACCGCGGAGGCTGGCTGGTAAACAATGGGACGGGCGGCACATGTGAGGCTGGCTGAGGGCGCACATTGGACGCGTCTCGGACGAAGGCCGCTGAGCGGGTTTTTGTCCACTATGCGGGGCAAAATTTTAGCGAACAAAGCGTCCGCTATGCGGATTGTTCGCTATGCAAGGCGTTCGCTATGCGGGGGTCCACTGTATTTTTTTTTTTCAACAAGTCGGCCATCTCCCACTGAGGCAGGGTGACCCAAAAAGAAAGAAAATCCCCAAAAAGAAAATATTTTCATCATTCAACACTTTCACCTCACTCACACATAATCACTGTTTTTGCAGAGGTGCTCAGAACACAACTGTTTAGAAGCATATATGTATAAAGATACACAACATATCCCTCGAAACTACTAATATCCTGAAACCCCTCCTTTAGAGTGCAGGCACTGTATTTCCCATTTCCAGGACTCAAGTCTGGCTATATAAAAATAACCAGTTTCCCTGAATCCCTTCACTAAATATTGCCCTGCTCACACTCCAACAGATCGTCAGGTAACAAACACCATTCGTCTCCATTCACTCCTATCAAACACGCTCATGCAAGCCTGCTGGAAGTCCAAGCCCCTTGCCCACAAAACCTCCCTTACCCCTTCCTTCCAACCTTTGCGAGGATGACCCCTACCCCGCCTTCCTTCTCCTACAGATTTAAATGCTCTTCATGTCATTCTACTTTGATCCATTCTCTCTAAATGACCAAACCACCTCAACAACCCCTCTTCAGCCCTCTGACTAATACTTTTATAACTCCACACCTTCTCCTAATTTCCACACTCCAAATTTTCTGCATAATATTTACACCGCACACTGCCCTTAGACAGGACATCTCCACTGCCTCCAACCGCCTCCTCGCTGCTGCATTCTTAACCCAAGCTTCACACCCATATAAGAGTGTTGGTACTACTATACTTTCATACATTCCCTTCTTTGCCTCCATAGATAACGTTTTTTGACTCCACATATACATCAATGCACCACTCACCTTTTTTCCCTCATCAATTTAATGATTAACCTCATCCTTCATAAATCCATCCACCGACACGTCAACTCCCAAGTATCTGAAAACATTCACTTCTTCCATACTCCTCCTCCCCAATTTGATATCCAATTTTTCTTTATCTAAATCATTTGATACCCTCATCACCTTACTCTTTTCTATGTTCACTTTCAACTTTCTACCTTTACACACACTCCCAAACTCATCCACTAACCTTAGCAATTTTTCTTTAGAATCTCCCATAAGCACAGTATCATCAGTAAAAAGTAACTGTGTCAATTCCCATTTTGTATTTGATTCCCCATAATTTAATCCCACCCCTCTCCCAAACACCCTAGCATTTACTTCTTTTACAACCCCATCTATAAATATATTAAACAATCATGGTGACATTACACATCCCTGTCTAAGACCTACTTTTGCCGGGAAGTATTCTCCCTCTCTTCTACACACCCTAACCTGAGCCTCACTATCCTCATAAAAACTCTTTACAGCATTTAGTAACTTACCACCTATTCCATACACTTGCAACATCTGCCACATTGCTCCCCTATCCACTCTATCATATTTTTTATTTTTTTATTTATTATCACACCGGCCGATTCCCACCAAGGCAGGGTGGCCCGAAAAAGAAAAACTTTCACCATCATTCACTCCATCACTGTCTTGCCAGAAGGGTGCTTTACACTACAGTTTTTAAACTGCAACATTAACACCCCTCCTTCAGAGTGCAGGCACTGTACTTCCCATCTCCAGGACTCAAGTCCGGCCTGCCGGTTTCCCTGAATCCCTTCATAAATGTTACTTTGCTCACACTCCAACAGCACGTCAAGTATTAAAAACCATTTGTCTCCATTCACTCCTATCAAACACGCTCACGCATGCCTGCTGGAAGTCCAAGCCCCTCGCACACAAAACCTCCTTTACCCCCTCCCTCCAACCCTTCCTAGGCCGACCCCTACCCCGCCTTCCTTCCACTACAGACTGATACACTCTTGAAGTCATTCTGTTTCGCTCCATTCTCTCTACATGTCCGAACCACCTCAACAACCCTTCCTCAGCCCTCTGGACAACAGTTTTGGTAATCCCGCACCTCCTCCTAACTTCCAAACTACGAATTCTCTGCATTATATTCACACCACACATTGCCCTCAGACATGACATCTCCACTGCCTCCAGCCTTCTCCTCGCTGCAACATTCATCACCCACGCTTCACACCCATATAAGAGCGTTGGTAAAACTATACTCTCATACATTCCCCTCTTTGCCTCCAAGGACAAAGTTCTTTGTCTCCACAGACTCCTAAGTGCACCACTCACTCTTTTTCCCTCATCAATTCTATGATTCACCTCATCTTTCATAGACCCATCCGCTGACACGTCCACTCCCAAATATCTGAATACGTTCACCTCCTCCATACTCTCTCCCTCCAATCTGATATTCAATCTTTCATCACCTAATCTTTTTGTTATCCTCATAACCTTACTCTTTCCTGTATTCACCTTTAATTTTCTTCTTTTGCACACCCTACCAAATTCATCCACCAATCTCTGCAACTTCTCTTCAGAATCTCCCAAGAGCACAGTGTCATCAGCAAAGAGCAGCTGTGACAACTCCCACTTTGTGTGTGATTCTTTATCTTTTAACTCCACGCCTCTTGCCAAGACCCTCGCATTTACTTCTCTTACAACCCCATCTATAAATATATTAAACAACCACGGTGACATCACACATCCTTGTCTAAGGCCTACTTTTACTGGGAAAAAATTTCCCTCTTTCCTACATACTCTAACTTGAGCCTCACTATCCTCGTAAAAACTCTTCACTGCTTTCAGTAACCTACCTCCTACACCATACACTTGCAACATCTGCCACATTGCCCCCCTATCCACCCTGTCATACGCCTTTTCCAAATCCATAAATGCCACAAAGACCTCTTTAGCCTTATCTAAATACTGTTCACTTATATGTTTCACTGTAAACACCTGGTCCACACACCCCCTACCTTTCCTAAAGCCTCCTTGTTCATCTGCTATCCTATTCTCCGTCTTACTCTTAATTCTTTCAATTATAACTCTACCATACACTTTACCAGGTACACTCAACAGACTTATCCCCCTATAATTTTTGCACTCTCTTTTATCCCCTTTGCCTTTATACAAAGGAACTATGCATGCTCTCTGCCAATCCCTAGGTACCTTACCCTCTTCCATACATTTATTAAATAATTGCACCAACCACTCCAAAACTATATCCCCACCTGCTTTTAACATTTCTATCTTTATCCCATCAATCCCGGCTGCCTTACCCCCTTTCATTTTACCTACTGCCTCACGAACTTCCCCCACACTCACAACTGGCTCTTCCTCACTCCTACAAGATGTTATTCCTCCTTGCCCTATACACGAAATCACAGCTTCCCTATCTTCATCAACATTTAACAATTCCTCAAAATATTCCTTCCATCTTCCCAATACCTCTAACTCTCCATTTAATAACTCTCCTCTCCTATTTTTAACTGACAAATCCATTTGTTCTCTAGGCTTTCTTAACTTGTTAATCTCACTCCAAAACTTTTTCTTATTTTCAACAAAATTTGTTGATAACATCTCACCCACTCTCTCATTTGCTCTCTTTTTACATTGCTTCACCACTCTCATATGCCTTTTCTAAATCCATAAATGCAATAAAAACTTCCCTACCTTTATCTAAATACTTTTCACATATATGCTTCAATGTAAACACTTGATCTACACATCCCCTACCCACTCTGAAACCTCCTTGCTCATCCGCAATCCTACATTCTGTCTTACCTCTAATTCTTTCAATTATGACCCTACCTTACACTTTTCCTGGTAAACTCAGTAAACTTATTCCTCTATAATTTTTACAATCTCTTTTGTCCCCCTTCCCTTTATATAAAGGGACTATACATGCTCTCCGCCAACCCCTAGGTACCTTCCCCTCTTTCATACATTTATTAAACAAAAGTACCAACCACTCCAACACTATATCCCCCCCTGCTTTTAACATTTCTGTCATGATCCCATCAGTTCCAGCTCCTTTACCCCCTTTCATTCTACGTAATGCCTCACGTACCTCCCCCACACTTACATTCTGCTCTTCTTCACTCCTAAAAGATAGTATATATATATATATATATATATATATATATATATATATATATATATATATATATATATATATATATATATGTGTGTGTATATATATATATATGTGTATATATATATATATTTTTTTTTTTTTATTATCACACTGGCCGATTCCCACCAAGGCAGGGTGGCCCGAAAAAGAAAAACTTTCACCATCATTCACTCCATCACTGTCTTGCCAGAAGGGTGCTTTACACTACAGTTTTTAAACTGCAACATTAACACCCCTCCTTCAGAGTGCAGGCACTGTACTTCCCATCTCCAGGACTCAAGTCCGGCCTGCCGGTTTCCCTGAATCCCTTCATAAATGTTACTTTGCTCACACTCCAACAGCACGTCAAGTATTAAAAACCATTTGTCTCCATTCACTCCTATCAAACACGCTCATGCATGCCTGCTGGAAGTCCAAGCCCCTCGCACACAAAACCTCCTTTACCCCCTCCCTCCAACCTTTCCTAGGCCGACCTCTACCCCGCCTTCCTTCCACTACAGACTGATACACTCTTGAAGTCATTCTGTTTCGCTCCATTCTCTCTACATGTCCGAACCACCTCAACAACCCTTCCTCAGCCCTCTGGACAACAGTTTTGGTAATCCCGCACCTCCTCCTAACTTCCAAACTACGAATTCTCTGCATTATATCCACACCACACATTGCCCTCAGACATGACATCTCCACTGCCTCCAGCCTTCTCCTCGCTGCAACATTCATCACCCACGCTTCACACCCATATAAGAGCGTTGGTAAAACTATACTCTCATACATTCCCCTCTTTGCCTCCAAGGACAAAGTTCTTTGTCTCCACAGACTCCTAAGTGCACCACTGACTCTTTTTCCCTCATCAATTCTATGATTCACCTCATCTTTCATAGACCCATCCGCTGACACGTCCACTCCCAAATATCTGAATACGTTCACCTCCTCCATACTCTCTCCCTCCAATCTGATATTCAATCTTTCATCACCTAATCTTTTTGTTATCCTCATAACCTTACTCTTTCCTGTATTCACCTTTAATTTTCTTCTTTTGCACACCCTACCAAATTCATCCACCAATCTCTGCAACTTCTCTTCAGAATCTCCCAAGAGCACAGTGTCATCAGCAAAGAGCAGCTGTGACAACTCCCACTTTGTGTGTGATTCTTTATCTTTTAACTCCACGCCTCTTGCCAAGACCCTCGCATTTACTTCTCTTACAACCCCATCTATAAATATATTAAACAACCACGGTGACATCACACATCCCTGTCTAAGGCCTACTTTTACTGGGAAAAAATTTCCCTCTTTCCTACATACTCTAACTTGAGCCTCACTATCCTCGTAAAAACTCTTCACTGCTTTCAGTAACCTACCTCCTACACCATACACTTGCAACATCTGCCACATTGCCCCCCTATCCACCCTGTCATACGCCTTTTCCAAATCCATAAATGCCACAAAGACCTCTTTAGCCTTATCTAAATACTGCTCACTTATATGTTTCACTGTAAACACCTGGTCCACACACCCCCTACCTTTCCTAAAGCCTCCTTGTTCATCTGCTATCCTATTCTCCGTCTTACTCTTAATTCTTTCAATTATAACTCTACCATACACTTTACCAGGTACACTCAACAGACTTATCCCCCTATAATTTTTGCACTCTCTTTTATCCCCTTTGCCTTTATACAAAGGAACTATGCATGCTCTCTGCCACTCCCTAGGTACCTTACCCTCTTCCATACATTTATTAAATAATTGCACCAACCACTCCAAAACTATATCCCCACCTGCTTTTAACATTTCTATCTTTATCCCATCAATCCCGGCTGCCTTACCCCCTTTCATTTTACCTACTGCCTCACGAACTTCCCCCACACTCACAACTGGCTCTTCCTCACTCCTACAAGATGTTATTCCTCCTTGCCCTATACACGAAATGACAGCTTCCCTATTTTCATCAACATTTAACAATTCCTCAAAATATTCCCTCCATCTTCCCAATACCTCTAACTCTCCATTTAATAACTCTCCTCTCCTATTTTTAACTGACAAATCCATTTGTTCTCTAGGCTTTCTTAACTTGTTAATCTCACTCCAAAACTTTTTCTTATTTTCAACAAAATTTGTTGATAACATCTCACCCACTCTCTCATTTGCTCTCTTTTTACATTGCTTCACCACTCTCTTAACCTCTCTCTTTTTCTCCATATACTCTTCCCTCCTTGCATCACTTCTACTTTGTAAAAACTTCTCATATGCTAACTTTTTCTCCCTTACTACTCTCTTTACATCATCATTCCACCATTCGCTCCTCTTCCCTCCTGCACCCACTTTCCTGTAACCACAAACTTCTGCTGAACACTCTAACACTACATTTTTAATCCTATCCCATACCTCTTCGACCCCATTGCCTATGCTCTCATTAGCCCATCTATCCTCCAATAGCTGTTTATATCTTACCCTAACTGCCTCCTCTTTTAGTTTATAAACCTTCACCTCTCTCTTCCCTGATGCTTCTATTCTCCTTGTATCCCATCTACCTTTTACTCTCAGTGTAGCTACAACTAGGAAGTGATCTGATATATCAGTGGCCCCTCTATAGGCATGTACATCCTGAAGTCTACTCAACAGTCTTTTATCTACCAATACATAATCCAACAAACTACTGTCATTTCGCCCTACATCATATCTTGTATACTTATTTATCCTCTTTTTCTTAAAATATGTATTACCTATAACTAAACCCCTTTCTATACAAAGTTCAATCAAAGGGCTCCCATTATCATTTACACCTGGCACTCCTAACTTACCTACCACACCCTCTCTAAAAGTTTCTCCTACTTTAGCATTCAGGTCCCCTACCACAATTACTCTCTCACTTGGTTCAAAGGCTCCTATACATTCACTTAACATCTCCCAAAATCTCTCTCTCTCCTCTGCATTCCTCTCTTCTCCAGGTGCATACACGCTTATTATGACCCACTTCTCGCATCCAACCTTTACTTTAATCCACATAATTCTTGAATTTACACATTCATATTCTCTTTTCTCCTTCCATAACTGATCATTTAACATTACTGCTACCCCTTCCTTTGCTCTAACTCTCTCAGATACTCCAGATTTAATCCCATTTATTTCCCCCCACTGAAACTCTCCTACCCCCTTCAGCTTTGTTTCGCTTAGAGCCAGGACATCCAACTTCTTTTCATTCATAACATCAGCAATCATCTGTTTCTTGTCATCCGCACTACATCCACGCACATTTAAGCATCCCAGTTTTATTAAGTTTTTCTTCTTCTCTTTTTTAGTAAATGTATACAGGAGAAGGGGTTACTAGCCCATTGCTCCCGACATTTTAGTCGCCTCATACGACACGCATGGCTTACGGAGGAAAGATTCTTTTCCACTTCCCCATGGACAATAGAAGAAATAAAAAAGAACAAGAGCTATTTAGAAAAAGGAGAAAAACCTAGATGTATGTATATATATATATGCATGTGTGTGTCTGTGAAGTGTGACCAAAGTGTAAGTAGGAGTAGCAAGATATCCCTGTTATCTAGCGTGTTTATGAGACAGAAAAAGAAACCAGCAATCCTACCATCATGCAAAACAGTTACAGGTTTTTGTTTCACAGTCATCTGGCAGGACGGTAGTACCTCCCTGGGTGGTTGCTGTCTACCAACCTACTACCTACATATATATATATACTTTATTTTTTTTTATTATCACACCGGCCGATTCCCACCAAGGCAGGGTGGCCCGAAAAAGAAAAACTTTCACCATCATTCACTCCATCACTGTCTTGCCAGAAGGGTGCTTTACACTACAGTTTTTAAACTGCAACATTAACACCCCTCCTTCAGAGTGCAGGCACTGTACTTCCCATCTCCAGGACTCAAGTCCGGCCTGCCGGTTTCCCTGAATCCCTTCATAAATGTTACTTTGCTCACACTCCAACAGCACGTCAAGTATTAAAAACCATTTGTCTCCATTCACTCCTATCAAACACGCTCACGCATGCCTGCTGGAAGTCCAAGCCCCTCGCACACAAAACCTCCTTTACCCCCTCCCTCCAACCCTTCCTAGGCCGACCCCTACCCCGCCTTCCTTCCACTACAGACTGATACACTCTTGAAGTCATTCTGTTTCGCTCCATTCTCTCTACATGTCCGAACCACCTCAACAACCCTTCCTCAGCCCTCTGGACAACAGTTTTGGTAATCCCGCACCTCCTCCTAACTTCCAAACTACGAATTCTCTGCATTATATTCACACCACACATTGCCCTCAGACATGACATCTCCACTGCCTCCAGCCTTCTCCTCGCTGCAACATTCATCACCCACGCTTCACACCCATATAAGAGCGTTGGTAAAACTATACTCTCATACATTCCCCTCTTTGCCTCCAAGGACAAAGTTCTTTGTCTCCACAGACTCCTAAGTGCACCACTCACTCTTTTTCCCTCATCAATTCTATGATTCACCTCATCTTTCATAGACCCATCCGCTGACACGTCCACTCCCAAATATCTGAATACGTTCACCTCCTCCATACTCTCTCCCTCCAATCTGATATTCAATCTTTCATCACCTAATCTTTTTGTTATCCTCATAACCTTACTCTTTCCTGTATTCACCTTTAATTTTCTTCTTTTGCACACCCTACCAAATTCATCCACCAATCTCTGCAACTTCTCTTCAGAATCTCCCAAGAGCACAGTGTCATCAGCAAAGAGCAGCTGTGACAACTCCCACTTTGTGTGTGATTCTTTATCTTTTAACTCCACGCCTCTTGCCAAGACCCTCGCATTTACTTCTCTTACAACCCCATCTATAAATATATTAAACAACCACGGTGACATCACACATCCTTGTCTAAGGCCTACTTTTACTGGGAAAAAATTTCCCTCTTTCCTACATACTCTAACTTGAGCCTCACTATCCTCGTAAAAACTCTTCACTGCTTTCAGTAACCTACCTCCTACACCATACACTTGCAACATCTGCCACATTGCCCCCCTATCCACCCTGTCATACGCCTTTTCCAAATCCATAAATGCCACAAAGACCTCTTTAGCCTTATCTAAATACTGTTCACTTATATGTTTCACTGTAAACACCTGGTCCACACACCCCCTACCTTTCCTAAAGCCTCCTTGTTCATCTGCTATCCTATTCTCCGTCTTACTCTTAATTCTTTCAATTATAACTCTACCATACACTTTACCAGGTACACTCAACAGACTTATCCCCCTATAATTTTTGCACTCTCTTTTATCCCCTTTGCCTTTATACAAAGGAACTATGCATGCTCTCTGCCAATCCCTAGGTACCTTACCCTCTTCCATACATTTATTAAATAATTGCACCAACCACTCCAAAACTATATCCCCACCTGCTTTTAACATTTCTATCTTTATCCCATCAATCCCGGCTGCCTTACCCCCTTTCATTTTACCTACTGCCTCACGAACTTCCCCCACACTCACAACTGGCTCTTCCTCACTCCTACAAGATGTTATTCCTCCTTGCCCTATACACGAAATCACAGCTTCCCTATCTTCATCAACATTTAACAATTCCTCAAAATATTCCTTCCATCTTCCCAATACCTCTAACTCTCCATTTAATAACGCTCCTCTCCTATTTTTAACTGACAAATCCATTTGTTCTCTAGGCTTTCTTAACTTGTTAATCTCACTCCAAAACTTTTTCTTATTTTCAACAAAATTTGTTGATAACATCTCACCCACTCTCTCATTTGCTCTCTTTTTACATTGCTTCACCACTCTCTTAACTTCTCTCTTTTTCTCCATATACTCTTCCCTCCTTGCATCACTTCTACTTTGTAAAAACTTCTCATATGCTAACTTTTTCTCCCTTACTACTCTCTTTACATCATCATTCCACCAATCGCTCCTCTTCCCTCCTGCACCCACTTTCCTGTAACCACAAACTTCTGCTGAACACTCTAACACTACATTTTTAAACCTACCCCATACCTCTTCGACCCCATTGCCTATGCTCTCATTAGCCCATCTATCCTCCAATAGCTGTTTATATCTTACCCTAACTGCCTCCTCTTTTAGTTTATAAACCTTCACCTCTCTCTTCCCTGATGCTTCTATTCTCCTTGTATCCCATCTACCTTTTACTCTCAGTGTAGCTACAACTAGAAAGTGATCTGATATATCTGTGGCCCCTCTATAAACATGTACATCCTGAAGTCTACTCAACAGTCTTTTATCTACCAATACATAATCCAACAAACTACTGTCATTTCTCCCTACATCATATCGTGTATACTTATTTATCATCTTTTTCTTAAAATATGTATTACCTATAACTAAACCCCTTTCTATACAAAGTTCAATCAAAGGGCTCCCATTATCATTTACACCTGGCACCCCAAACTTACCTACCACACCCTCTCTAAAAGTTTCTCCTACTTTAGCATTCAAGTCCCTCCAACTTCTTTTTGTTATATATATATATATATATATATATATATATATATATATATATATATATGTGTGTGTCTGTATATATATATATATATATATATATATATATATATATATATATATATATATATATATATATATATACACACACATTATACATATATATATATATATCTTTCTTTCAACACAACAGCCATATCCCACCGAGGTGGGGGTGGCCCAAAAGGAAAAACGAAAGCTTCTCCTTTTACATTTAGTAATATATACAGGAGAAGAGGTTACTAGCCCCTTGCTCCCGGCATTTTAGTCGCCTCTTACAACACGCATGGCTTACGGAGGAAGAATTCTGTTCCACTTCCCCATGAAGGTAAGAGGAAATAAACAAGAACAAGAACTAGAAAGAAAATAGAAGAAACCCCAGAGGGGTGTGTGTATATATATGCTTGTATATGTATGTGTAGTGTGACCTAAGTGCAAGTAGCAGTAGCAAGACATACCTGAAATCTTGCATGTTTATGAGACAGACAAAAGACACCAGCAATCCTACCATCATGTAAAACAATTACAGGTTTTCATTGTACACTCACTTGGCAGGACGGTAGTACCTCCCTGGGCGGTTGCTGTTTACCAACCTACTACCTAGGATATATATATACAGTGGACCCTCGCCTAACGTTGGCATCACAACGCTAAATCCGCCTAGCGATACATTTTAATGCAAAAATTTGCCTCGCCTAGCGCTAAAAAACTCGCTCAACACGATTCGTCCGAGACGCGTCCATGTGCGGCCTGAGGCAGCCTCACTTGTTCCGCCAGTGGCATTGTTTACAAGCCAGGGTGGCCGGTTGCATGCATACATTCAATACATTTTGTATTATTCCATTGTTTATAGTGCTTGTAACTGCTAAATAAGCCACCATGGGCCCAAAGAAAGCTTCTAGTGCCAACCCTGTGGTAAAAAGGGTGATAAATACTTACCACAGTCAGCTGCTGCTGCACCACGGTCAGCTGTTGCTGGACCAGTCAGCTGTTGCTGGATCAGTCAGCTGTTGCTGCACCATGGTCAGCTGTTGTTGGACCAGTCAGCTGTTGCTGGATCAGTCAGCTGTTGCTGGATCAGTCAGCTGTTGCTGCACCATGGTCAGCTGTTGTTGGACCAGTCAGCTGTTGCTGGATCAGTCAGCTGTTGCTGCACCATGGTCAGCTATTGTTGGACCAGTCATCTGTTGCTGGATCAGTCAGCTGTTGCTGCACCACAGTCAGCTGTTGCTGGACCAGTCAGCTGTTGCTGGATCAGTCAGCTGCTGCTACACCATGGTCAGCTGCTGCTGGACCAGTCAGCTGTTGCTGGATCAGTCAGCTGCCGCTGCACCACGGTCAGCTGTTGCTGGATCAGTCAGCTGCTGCTGCACCACGGTCAGCTGTTGCGGGACCAGTCAGCTGTTGCTGGATCAGTCAGCTGCTGCTGCACCATGGTCAGCTGTTGCTGGACCAGTCATCTGTTGCTGGATCAGTCAGCTGCTGCTGCACCACGGTCAGCTGTTGCTGGACCAGTCAGCTGTTGATGGATCAGTCAGCTGCTGCTGCATCACAGTCAGCTGCTGTTGCACCACCATCAGCTGTTTCTGAACAACATGACTCGTCCCGAACCTGTCCGTCTAGCCTGAAAGTCTCGGCTCCCTTGCTGTCATTGTTTACAAGCCAGGGTGGCCGGTTGCATGCATACATTCTATACATTTTGTATTAATCCATTATTTATAGTGCTTGTAACTGCTAAATAAATCACCATGGGCCCAAAGAAAGCTACTAGTGCCAACCCTGTGGTAAAAATGGGTGATAAATACTATCGTACCACAGTCAACTGTTGCTGCACCACGGCCAGCTGTTGCTGGACCAGTCAGCTGTTGCTGGATCAGTCAGCTGTTGCTGCACCAATGTCAGCTGTTGCTGGACCAGTCAGCTGTTGCTGGATCAGTCAGCTGTTGCTGCACCACGGTCAGCTGTTGCTGGACCAGTCAGCTGTTGCTGGATCACTCAGCTGCTGCTGCACCATGGTCAGCTGTTGCTGGACCAGTCAGCTGTTGCTGGACCAGTCAGCTGTTGCTGGATCAGTCAGCTGCTGCTGCACCATGGTCAGCTGTTGCTGGACCAGTCAGCTGTTGCTGGATCAGTCAGCTGCTGCTGCACCATGGTCAGCTGTTGCTGGACCAGTCAGCTGCTGCTGCACCACAGTCAGCTGTTGCTCCACCACAGTCAGCTGTTGCTGCACCACCATCAGCTGTACTACTCAAAGATGTGGAGAGAGAGTTGTTGGTGTGGCTTAATGTGAAACAATTACCGAGAAACGATTAACCCCAGAGGGTTAGCCACCCAGGATAACCCAAGAAAGTCAGTGCATCATCAATGACTGTCTAACTTATTTCCATTGGGGTCCTCAATCTTGTCCCCCCGGATGCGACCCACAACAGTCAACTAACACCCAGGTGAACAGGAAAAAATGCCTGGAACTAGTGCTCATATTGGTGAATTTAACCCCTTCAGGGTCCAAGGCCCAAATCTGAAGTGGTGCCCCAGTGTCCAAGAATTTAAAAAAAAAAAAAATTTGTTATTTTTTCTTATGAAATGGTAGAGATTCTTTTTGTGAAGGTAATAAAACAAAAAGTATGAAATTTGATGGAAAATTGATGAAATTATGCTCTCGCGAATTTTGATGTGTCAGCGATATTTACGAATCGGCGATTTTGCCGACTTTGACTCCCATTTTAGGCCAATTACATTATTCCAGTCAACCAAATTCTTAGCTATTTCTCTAGTATTACTTCTATTCTATCGATTGAGCACAAGAAATCGCCAAGTCAACTGTTTCAACTACAAAATAAAGTGATCGGAAATTGTTAATTTGGCCAATTTAACACAAAGTTCAAAATATTCCAATTTCAAAATAGGGTTCAGAATAAACAATGTAGGTATTCCTGGAACTAAACTAACATTTTTTCTGTTCATTAGTTATGTTCTGAGGCTTTACAAATAAATTCCATTTTTATTTTTTATTCACATAATGAATTTTTATTCACACCAAAAAATAGAAGATTTACTGTTATGCAATACTGTAATAATTGTATAAATACCATCACCATATTTGTGAATGTACATCAGACCCACCAGCTGGCGTGTATTAGACGTGTGAGGTCGTTTGTTTACTCTTGAATATCGGCAAAAATTTAACATTTCCGCTACTTTGAGCTCAGTTTCAAGCCATTTCCAGTGCTAAAACCAATCAAAAATCATCTCTATTTCTGTAATATGCCTTCCATTCATCAAATGAGACCAAGAAATCGCAAATACAACTATAAAAAACATACGAAAAAACACTGCAAAGTCGCTGTTTTAATCGAAAAATCATGATTTCAGGTTTTTTCTCTCATTATACACAGTGTGCTGCAGGATTTGTTTTATGTGGTGCACACATACCATATAGATGTATTCTCTCATATCTAGGCCCAAATGTACCACTCACAGTTTATCAGAGTGAGGTGAGCTCATGACGTAGATCTACGGTTTGGACCCTGAATGTAAAGCCGTAGATCTATGGGACGGACCCTGAAAGGGTTAAGGCCAGCAAAGGTTGGTTTGAGAGATTTAAGAATTGTAGTGGCATACACAGTGCAATAAGGCATGGCAAAGCTGAAAAATTCATCCCCCAACAAGTGTTCAATTGTGACGAAACAGGCCTGTTCTGGAAGAAAATGCCAAACAGGACCTACATTACTCAGGAGGAAAAGGCACTCCCAGGACACAAGCCTATGAAAGACAGGCTAACTCATGTTTTGTTGTAATGCTAGTGGGGATTGCAAAGTGAAGTCTTTACTGGTGTATCACTCTGAAAATCTCAGTGTTCAAGAAAAACAGTGTCTCATCACTCATCAATACTCTTCAATAAAGGTAAGTGTCATTTTAACATTTATTTATGTAGTTATTGTGCATGTCTTATTGTTTTCATTGTAGGGAAATGTATATTTCATGAAAAAAAAAAAATTTAATACTTTTGGCTGTCTGGAACGGATTAATTGGATTTCCATTATTCCTTATGGGGAAAATTAACTCGGCTAACGATAATTTCGGCTACCGATAAGCTCTCAGGAACGGATTAATATCGTTAGGCGAGGGTGGGAGAGTTTCAATGGAGAGGAATCAATGGGATTAGGTCAGGGGTTTCAAATAGAGTTAGAGCTAAAGAAGGAGTAGCAATAATGTTGAAGGATAAGCTATGGCAGGAAAAGAGGGACTACAAATGTATTAATTCAAGGATTATGTGGAGTAAAATAAAGATTGGATGTGAAAAGTGGGTTATAGTAAGCGTGTATGCACCTGGAGAAGGAGAGATAGAGATTTTGGGAAATGTTGAGTGAATGCGTGGGGAGTTTTGAATCAAGTGTGAGAGTAATGGTGGTTGGGGATTTCAATGCTAAAGTGGGTAAAAATGTTATGGAGGGAGTAGTAGGTAAATTTGGGGTGCCAGGGGTAAATGTAAATGGGAAGCCTTTAATTGAGCTATGTGTAGAAAGAAATTTGGTAATAAGTAATACATATTTTATGAAAAACAGGATAAATAAATATACAAGGTATGATGTAGCACGTAATGAAAGTAGTTTGTTAGATTATGTATTGGTGGATAAAAGGTTGATGGGTAGGCTCCAGGATGTACATGTTTATAGAGGGGCAACTGATATATCGGATCATTATTTAGTTGTAGCTACAGTTAGAGTAAGAGGTAGATGGGAAAAGAGGAAGGTGGCAACAACAAGAAAGATGGAGGTGAAAGTGTATAAACTAAGGGAGGAGGAAGTTCAGGTGAGATATAAGCGACTATTGGCAGAAAGGTGGGCTAGTGCAAAGATGAGTAGTGGGGGGGGTTGAAGAGGGTTGGAATAGTTTTAAAAATGCAGTATTAGAATGTGGGGCAGAAGCTTGTGGTTATAGGAGGGTGGGGGCAGGAGGAAAGAGGAGTGATTGGTGGAATGATGAAGTAAAGGGTGTGATAAAAGAGAAAAAGGTAGCTTATGAGAGGTTTTTACAAAGCAGAAGTGTTATAAGAAGAGCAGAGTATATGGAGAGTAAAAGAAAGGTGAAGAGAGTGGTGATAGAGTGCAAAAGGAGAGCAGATGATAGAGTGGGAGAGGCACTGTCAAGAAATTTTAATGAAAATAAGAAAAAAATTTTGGAGTGAGTTAAACAAGTTAAGAAAGCCTAGGGAAAGTATGGATAAGTAAGTAAGTAAGTAAGTAAGTAAGTTTATTCAGGTATACACAAATACAGTTACATAGAATTATCATACATAGCAGCATATGTGTAGAGAACCTAGGATAACCCAAAAAAGTCAGACAGAGTGACTTATTTCCATTGGGGTCCTTTTACCTTATTATTATAGTATAAAGGTTATAATATTTTCTTATTATTCTACAATGAAGATAACATCTTATTATCATACTAAAAAGACTATCTGCTACACCAAGGTCATTAAGAATATCTACAATACGAGGGTCATTACAAGGAATAAGGTAAAATTTACACGTATGTTAGCTAAAAAATAGAAAATCATTCCCCTCCCTTTCTGTAGCTACATTCATCAGACACCTTTTGGCACTCTTCTTGAACTGGTTCACGCTATGACTGGCTTTGACATGTGCGGGTAGTCTGTTCCATTCCTTTATTGCTGTACAATAAAAGGTGTTTGAAGCCTGGCCACTGACTGTGGGTACTACAAAGTTGTGCTCTCTCCCCCTAGTACTATGATTGCTTTGGTTCCCAACCTTGACAAAATTGACAGCAAGATATTCTGGACATTGTTTGTGAGCAATTTTATAAACATGATTTAGCTTCAGTTGTTTTACTCTGTCTTCAACATTCAGCATATCCAACTGCTGTAATTCATCCTGGCCTACATGTTCTCTTGGTCCCAGCCCCAGGATGAATCTTACGATTTTGTTCTGGGTGATTTGCAGTCTATCTTTCAGTTTTTTTGTCAAGGCAGAGTACCAAGAAGAGCAAGCGTAATCCATATGGCATTGTATAAGGGCTAGACATAGGGTCCTGCGAGCCTCAGTAGGTAGACACTGTGCTTGTCTATACAGGAACTTCAGTTTGGCATTCGCTTTCTTTACTACACTGTTCCCTATCAATTCTCCTGACATGCATGGGTCAAAGGGGATTCCCAAATATTTTACTGATGAAACCAAAGTGATGGGCTCCCCATTACATTGAACATTAAAATTATTTACCCTTCTCAGTTTATGTTTCGTGCCAAAGAGAATGGCTTCAGTTTTCCCTAGGTGTAATGATAGTTTGTTGTCTACTAACCATTTGCTGCAGGACTCCAGTTCCAGTGTTAAAACATTAGCAATATCTTGTGGGTCTTTACCTGACACTAACAGAGCACTGTCATCTGCATACAGTAGGAGTTTGCACTTGACACTGATAGGCATATCATTGACATAACATAAGAATAATAAGGGACCCAGAATACTACCTTGGGGAACTCCACATGTTATCGGCAGGGGTTCTGATTCTGTTTTGTTGATTTTGACTATTTGTCTCCTGTTGCTAAGGTAGGACTTAAACCAGTCTACAGAACCTATACCAATAGCTTGAAGTTTATTACATAATATATTGTGGTTGACAGTATCGAAGGCCTTTTGCAGGTCTAAGGTTACCATGCCTATGAGGTTCCCCTTTGACATTTCAGTTCTCAGGTAATCCATCAGATTAATAAGGGAGGTGTCGGTTGAGTAGGATCTTCTAAAGCCCGATTGATAGCTATGGAGAATGTTGTTGTCATTAAGGTACTTAACTACTTGAGAATACACCGCCCTCTCTAGAATTTTAGATATTATACTGAGTATACTAACAGGCCTATAGTTGCTTACATCAGACCTACTATTTTTCTTGAAGATAGGAGTGACTCTGGCCTCCTTGAACCCCTCCGGTACTGTATTAGTGGTGATTGATAGATTTATTATGTGAGCAATAGGGATTGACAGTTCAGAAGCACCATCTTTTAGGAACTTAGACGGGATGTTATCAGGGCCTGTGCTCTTAGTTGGGTTTAACCTGCTTAGTTCTTTTTGAATAAAGTCATGAGATACACTTACTAGTTGACAACTGTTTGGGGTTACCCCTTTATTGGTATAGTATGTTTGAAACTTATCAGAGTCTGTGTTAAAGGTATTTGATGCAGCTGGTAGTTTACTTACTAGTGTTGATGCAACAGATGTGTAGTAGGAATTAAAGCAATTTGCCACCTTAGATGTTTCGTGGCATACCTCATTATCGATAGTGAGTACTATGTTAGACCTATCTACTGGCTTATGGCTATACCCCAACTGTTTTAGTTGTTGCCAGAGCTTTCTGGGGTTATGCTTATACTCTTCAATTTTTGAGCAGTAGTGCTTTGCCTTTGCTCCTTTTATAAGTCTCTGTACTCTGTTCCTCACCCTTTGGAATTCATTTAGTGCTGCAATATCCTGTCTGTTTGCTTTAAATCTTTTTAGCAGCTGGTCTCTGAATTTCATATTATCTAATATCTCAGTATTCATCCAGGGTTCAGTTCTTCGTTTAATCCTAACCTCTTTAACTGGTGCAATATTATCAAGGATGGTAGTGGACATTGTTTTGAATTTTTCCCAGGCATCGTTTACGTCCGTGCAACTTGTTATCTCTGTCCAGTCACAATTGTGTAGCCTCTTTACCAGTGTTTCTTTACTGTAGTTTCTAGTTGACCTCATTTTTATTGTTCTGTGTAGGCCTATCCTATCCCTAGTTATTTTCCTGGTGCAGTAAATGATAAAATGATCACTAAGACCTGTGGTAATGACGCCTGACTGACTAATGTTCTCAGAGCGGTTACAAAGTATGTGGTCAATTAGGGTGGCTGAGAACTGTGTGATCCGGGTTGGAGTATTAATTAGTTGAGTGTAACTATTTAATCCTAGAATTTGCTTATACCTTTTGCATAGCCCGTTATTTTGCTGCTGAAAACAGATATTAAAGTCGCCCAGTATTATTGTCTCGCAATTGTTTTCAACTCCGGACAAGACTCTGGAAAAGTCTTCTAAGAACTGGTCCTGGGTAGGAGGGCGGTAACTAGTTCCTACTAAGATGGGTTTGGTCTTAGGAAGCAGCACTTCAAACCATAGAATCTCCAGTTTATTGTTATTTAAATCAGGTCTTGGGTTGTAAGCTAAGTCATTTCTAATGTAGGCACATACTCCACCACCCTTTCTGTTCCTATCTAAGCGTTTTATATTGTAACCATCTATTTTGACCTCGTCGTCAGTCACCGTATCATCCAACCAAGATTCAGAGATGGTTATAACTGCCGCCCTAATTTTGTTAGCTAGAATCCTAATCTCTGCCAATTTAGGAAGAAGTGATCTTGCATTGACATGAATAAAGTGAAGGCCTGTTTTCATAAAACAATCATAATCATCAATATATGGCAATGGGTCATTTGTATTAAAATTAGGTAAATCAATGTCATCACTGCTAAAGGGTAACTGTGCCAAAGTGCATTTGTTACACACAAAATGAATTCTGGCACCGTTGCTATAATTGTACATACATCCATCATGCACCCACCCCTTACACATTTTACATAAGGTGCCTTTTCTGTTTTTCATGCGTACTTTAGTACAGTGTATGCACCTGTTTGGTAGTGTTTGAGATAATAATGGCTGTATTGTCTCACATTGACCTATGTATGCATTACATATGGAGTTAAGGTTATCATTCCTAGCTACTAGACCGTCATTATTGCCGTCATTTATCTGTCTGTTTTGCCTCTGCACAATAGTTTGAGGTCCTGGATTAATTTGGATATCACCACTTAAGAGCGCTACAATAAGAGCTGTGTGCCACTGTTTTTGTTTAGGTATGCGGTGTTGCCATACCTTGCGGCGATAGTGACATTTACTTTTCTGGTAGGATGGCAACTGTTGGGCTTTTACTGTCCAGGGCGCTGTTACTCCATTCACCTTTTCCAGCCCCCCATGACTGATTACTTTTTTCATGGAATTGAAGAAGAAATATAAATATAATTATGGCAGCCTGTACCCCCCTAATGCCTGCCATTTTCACTCTTCGCTCTTTTACTCATATACAATAATATTTATTTCTCTTTTCCTTTCCCTAGTACACTTAGTATCTGCTTTAGCAATCACCACTGAATTACTAGTAAAATTTCCTCTTCAAAACCCTCTTCACTGCTCACTTTTCCCTGGTTTTATCCTTCCAAATCCCCCTCAGTTCCATTTATCGGGGGTTGTGTGGTGTTGTTGTCTCCTGACCTGTTTTGCTGACTCAGCCATTTTTAAAACACTGAGGGGAGTAACGCCACCTACAACCTGACTTTCCTTGAGTTTATAGATATATTTGGCGTTTTCTGCTATGATTCTCTCACTGTACACTGGTCAGCTGAATATAGGTCAGCTACTATAACATTAACCTTGACTGTTTAACTATTCACTTCTTTCTCACGACTGGCACTGAGGGATATCCGACCTATAACCTTGGAGTTTTGTACTGTTGATTTGACGATGTCTCCTGTGTTTCTCTCTCGTTAGCACTGGTACAGGTGATATGATGGTGGTACAGATATGATGCTACTGTCAACAGATGAACGTCAGTAAAGATGAGAATTTCACTTCGCTAGTTGTACGTCTGGCAGTAGCGGCTGTTTGGATGCCGGTCAGCCATGTTTAAATGCTCAATTCTCTCCCTCGTTTGGCACTGAAGAAAAAAGTCCTACAGACCTGTCATTTCCTTGGAGATTTAGTTGATCAGGTTTTCTGCCATGTTGTCTTCCCGTTAAACACTGGTGCAGTTGATATGGAGGTCAGTTATTTCATTGTAGTGGAAAACGTCTCATGTCTGGTTCACGTCTGGCAGCAGGTCTGGTACTTGAATGCCGGTCCCTCTTTTGTCATATTTAGTCCATTTCGTTGTCGTCACCGTCAGTTTTTATGTCGCTATAGGTTCCTTGCATGTTGTTGCAGCAGTACTTGCCAACTTGGCCATCACTGGAGTTCGGATAGGCCCAGGGGACGGCAAGATGTAGGAGCAGCCTTGTTGCTGCTTGCTGCGGCTGCGGCCGCAGTTAAATACAGAGTAGGGGAGTTAGTAGATGGGGAGAGGGAGGTATTAGGTAGATGGCGAGAATATTTTGAGGAACTTTTAAATGTTGAGGAAGGAAGGCGGTAATTTCATGCACTGGCCAGGGAGGTATACCATCTTTTAGGAGTGAAGAAGAGCAGAATGTAAGTGTGGTGGAGGTACGTGAGGCATTACGTAGAATGAAAGGGGTAAAGCAGCTGGAACTGATGGGATCATGACAGAAATGTTAAAAGCAGGGGGGGATATAGTGTTGGAGTGGTTGGTACTTTTGTTTAATAAATGTATGAAAGAGGGGAAGGTACCTAGGGATTGGCGGAGAGCATGAATAATCCCTTTATACAAAGGGAAAGGGGACAAAAGAGATTGTAAAAATTATAGAGGAATAAGTTTACTGAGTATACCAGGAAAAGTATACGGTAGGTTTATAATTGAAAGAATTAGAGGTAAGACAGAATGTAGGATTGCGGATGAGCAGGGAGGTTTCAGAGTGGGTAGGGGATGTGAGGATCAAGTGTTTACATTGAAGCATATATGTGAACAGTATTTAGATAAAGGTAGGGAAGTTTTATTGCATTTATGGATTTAGAAAAGGCATATGATAGAGTGGATAGAGGAGCAATGTGGCAGATGTTGCAAGTATAGGGAATAGGTGGTAAGTTACTAAATGCTGTTAAGAGTTTTTATGAGGATAGTGAGGTTCAGCTTAGGGTGTGCAGAAGAGAGGGAGAATACTTCCCGGTAAAAGTAGGTCTTAGACAGGGATGTGTAATGTCACCATGGTTGTTTAATATATTTTATAGGTGGGGTTGTAAAAGAAGTAAATGCTAGGGTGTTCGGGAGAGGGGTGGGATTAAATTATGGGGAATCAAATTCAAAATGGGAATTGACACAGTTACTTTTTGCTGATGATACTGTGCTTATGGGAGATTCTAAAGAAAAATTGCAAAGGTTAGTGGATGAGTTTGGGAATGTGTGTAAAGGTAGAAAGTTGAAAGTGAACATAGAAAAGAGTAAGGTGATGAGGGTATCAAATGATTTACATAAAGAAAAATTGGATATCAAATTGGGGAGGAGGAGTATGGAAGAAGTGAATGTTTTCAGATACTTGGGAGTTGACGTGTCAGCGGATGGATTTATGAAGGATGAGGTTAATCATAGAATTGATGAGGGAAAAAAGGTGAGTGGTGCGTTGAGGTATATGTGGAGTCAAAAAATGCTATCTATGAAGGCAAAGAAGGGAATGTATGAAAGTATAGTGGTACCAACACTCTTATATGGATGTGAAGCTTGGGTGGTATATGCAGCAGCGAGGAGACGGTTGGTGGCAGTGGAAATGTCCTGTCTAAGGGCAATGTGTGGTGTAAATATTATGCAGAAAATTCAGAGTGTGGAAATTAGGAGGTGTGGAGTTAATAAAAGCATTAGTCAGAGGGCAGAAGAGGGGTTGTTGAGGTGGTTTGGTCATTTAGAGAGAATGGATCAAAGTAGAAAGACATGGAAAGCATATAAATCTATAGGGGAAGGAAGGACGGGTAGGGGTCGTCCTCGAAAGGGTTGGAGAGAGGGGGTAAAGGAGGTTTTGTGGGCGAGGGGCTTGGACTTCCAGCAAGCGTGCGTGAGCGTGTTAGATAGGAGTGAATGGAGACGAATGATACTTGGGACCTGACGATCTGTTGGAGTGTGAGCAGGGTAATATTTAGTGAAGGGATTCAGGGAAACCGGTTATTTTCATCTAGTCGGACTTGAGTCCTGGAAATTTGAAGTACAATGCCGGCACTTTAAAGGAGGGGTTTGGGATATTGGCAGTTTGGAGGGATACGTATATGCTTCTAAACTGTTGTAATCTGAGCACCTCTGCAAAAACAGTGATAATGTGTGAGTGTGGTGAAAGTGTTGAATGATGATGAAAGTATTTTCTTTTTGGGGATTTTCTTTCTTTTTTGGGTCACCCTGCCTCGGTGGGAGATGGCCGACTTGTTGAAGCGATTGGTGGAATGATGATGTGAAGAGAGTAGTAAGGTAGAAAAAGTTAGCATATGAGAAGTTTTTACAAAGTAGAAGTGATGCAAGGAGGGAAGAGTATATGGAGAAAAAGAGAGAGGTTAAGAGAGTGGTGAAGCAATGTAAAAAGAGAGCAAATGAGAGAGTGGGTGAGATGTTATCAACAAATTTTGTTGAAAATAAGAAAAAGTTTTGGAGTGAGATTAACAAGTTAAGAAAGCCTAGAGAACAAATGGATTTGTCAGTTAAAAACAGGAGAGGAGAGTTATTAAATGGAAAGTTAGAGGTATTGGGAAGATGGAGGGAATATTTTGAGGAATTGTTAAATGTTGATGAAGATAGGGAAGCTGTGATTTCGTGTATAGGGCAAGGAGGAATAACATCTTGTAGGAGTGAGGAAGAGCCAGTTGTGAGTGTGGGGGAAGTTCGTGAGGCAGTAGGTAAAATGAATGGGGTTAAGGCAGCTGGGATTGATGGGATAAAGATCGAAATGTTAAAAGCAGGTGGGGATATAGTTTTGGAGTGGTTGGTGTAATTATTTAATAAATGTATGGAAGAGGGTAAGGTACCTAGGGATTGGCAGAGAGCATGCGTAGTTCCTTTGTATAAAGGCAAAGGGGACAAAAGAGAGTGCAAAAATTATAGGGGGATAAGTCTGTTGAGTATACCTGGTAAAGTGTATGGTAGAGTTATTATTGAAAGAATTAAGAGTAAGACAGAGAATAGGATAGCAGATGAACAAGGAGGCTTTAGGAAAGGTAGGGGGTGTGCAGACCAGGTGTTTACAGTGAAACATATAAGTGAACAGTATTTAGATAAGGCTAAAGAGGCTTTTGTGGCAATTATGGATTTGGAAAAGGCCTATGACAGGGTGGATAGGGGGGGCAATGTGGCAGATGTTGCAGGTGTATGGTGTAGGAGGTAGGTTACTGAAAGCAGTGAAGAGTTTTTACGAGGATAGTGAGGCTCAAGTTAGAGTATGTAGGAAAGAGGGAAATTACTTCCCAGTAAAAGTAGGCCTTAGACAAGGATGTGTGATGTCACCGTGGTTGTTTAATATATTTATAGATGGGGTTGTAAGAGAAGTAAATGCGAGGGTCTTGGCAAGAGGCGTGGAGTTAAAAGATAAAGAATCACACATAAAGTGGGAGTTGTCACAGTTGCTCTTTGCTGATGACACTGTGCTCTTGGGAGATTCTGAAGAGAAGTTGCAGAGGTTGGTGGATGAATTTGGTAGGGTATGCAAAAGAAGAAAATTAAAAGTGAATACAGGAAAGAGTAAGGTTATGAGGATAACAAAAAGATTAGGTGATGAAAGATTGGATATCAGATTGGAGGGAGAGAGTATGGAGGAGGTGAATGTATTCAGATATTTGGGAGTGGACGTGTCAGTGGATGGGTCTATGAAAGATGAGGTGAATCATAGAATTGATGAAGGGAAAAGGGTGAGCGGTGCACTTAGGAGTCTGTGGAGACAAAGAACTTTGTCCTTGGAAGCAAAGAGGGGAATGTATGAGAGTATAGTTTTACCAACGCTCTTATATGGGTGTGAAGCATGGGTGATGAATGTTGCAGCGAGGAGAAGGCTGGAGGCAGTGGAGATGTCATGTCTGAGAGCAATGTGTGGTGTGAATATAATGCAGAGAATTCGTAGTTTGGAAGTTAGGAGGAGGTGCGGGATTACCAAAACTGTTGTCCAGAGGGCTGAGGAAGGGTTATTGAGGTGGTTCGGACATGTGGAGAGAATGGAGCGAAACAGAATAACTTCAAGAGTGTATCAATTTGTAGTGGAAGGAAAGCTGGGTAGGGGTTGACCTAGGAAAGGTTGGCGGGAGGGGGGTAAAGGAGGTTTTGTGTGCAAGGGGCTTGGATTTCCAGCAAGCATGCGTGAGCGTGTTTGATAGGAGTGAATGGAGACAAATGGTTTTTAATACTTGATGTGCTGTTGGAGTGTGAGCAAAGTAACATTTATGAAGGGATTCAGGGAAACCGGCAGGCCGGACTTGAGTCCTGGAGGCCTGCACTCTGAAGGAGGGGTGTTAATGTTGCAGTTTTATAAACTGTAGTGTAAAGCACCCCTCTGGCAAGACAGTGATGGAGTGAATGATGGTGAAAGTTTTTCTTTTTCAGGCCACACTGCCTTGGTGGGAATCGGCCAGTGTGTTAATAAAAAAAAATAAATAATAATAATTCAGATTGCTTCTGCTAGTTAGCACAGCTGGTAATCAGTAAACATGTTTACATCGCTGTGGGACCAGTTTTCTCGTGCTTGTTTGCATTTTTACAGTCATCTGGCCAAATTTCTTTTTTCTAATCATGGGTCCTAAGAAAATAAGTGCAAAGGACAATGCTGAGAAGAAAAGGACGATGGTTTCCATCAACATCCCCCACCCACACTTTATATAAACAGTTTTTATACGATATTTCTTATTTATAAATACAGTGGTCCTTCGTTTTTCGTAATTAATCCGTTCCTGGAGGAGCTACTATAAACGAAATTTACGATTTGCGAATCAATTTTCCCTATAAGAAATAATGTAAATACAATTAATCCGTTCCTGACACTCAGAAGTATTAAAACAAAAAAAATTTTTACATGAAATATACATGTAGTACATAAACAATACAATGGGAAATGATGAATGAAACATTAACAGCATAACACTTACCTTTATTGGAGATTCTTCTTAGTGTATGGGAGACTGGAGGAGGAGAGAGATTGTATTGTTTACAGTTTGGAAGGGGAATCCCCTTCCAGCAACACCTCAGGTACCAATTGCTTCTCTGGGGTTGCTTCTCTTCTCTGTTTCTTAATGCCACTATGACCACCTTGAGAGTCACTCTAGTCCTGTCTCGCAGAGTAACTGTGGAGAGAGCTCTGTTTCTGGCGTCTCTTTAACACTTCCCTAAAATGGCCCAAGACTTTGTCACTGTACATATTTCTCACCTTCTTTACCACAGGCTTGGCACTAGGAGCTTTCTTTGGAGCCATGGTAGCTTATTTAGTACTTGCAAGCACTAAAATGAGTGGAATATTATGAAATATTTTGTAGGAGCACGTGAGGGGACCTTCACTCACTGGTAAACAATGCCAGACTGGCTGGGTAGGGAGGCCTCCCCGGCTCCCCTTAGCTGTATATTTCTGTATGGTTTTTATGGTTGTATTCTCGTTTTATTTGGTCTCATGTGATAAAATGGAAAATATACTACAAAAATAAATATGATTTTACTTGGTTTCACGATGAAAAGTACCTTGAAATTGAGCTCAAAATAGCAGAAATGTTCGATTCTTTGGCGACATCAGTGGTAGACATCATGAGGTAGCAGTGGCAGACAACATGAAGCAGCAGTGGCAGACAACATGAAGCAACAGTGGCAGACATCATGAGATAGTAGTGGCAAAGTGTAGCATTAAGAGTGTAGCATTAAGAGTGTAGCAATTAAGTGTAGCATTAAGAGTGTAGCAATTAAGTGTAGCATTAAGAGTGTAGTAATTAAGTGTAGCATTAAGAGTGTAGCAATTAAGTGTAGCATTAAGAGTGTAGCAATTAAGTGTAGCATTAAGAGTGTAGCAATTAAGTGTAGCATTAAGAGTGTAGCAATTAAGTGTAGCATTAAGAGTGTAGCAATTAAGTGTAGCATTAAGAGTGTAGCAATTAAGTGAAGCATTAAGAGTGTAGCAATTAAGTGTAGCATTAAGAGTGTAGCAATTAAGTGTAGCATTAAGAGTGTAGCAATTAAGTGAAGCATTAAGAGTGTAGCACTTATAAGTCACTCTGTCTGACTTTTTTGGGTTATCCTAGGTTATCTACACATGTAGTCAGGAGCAGGAATGGCCACTGTGGTGGCCCTATAAACCCCAACAACAATGGCTGCTGTCACCACCACTAGCCACATACCTAATGACATGTATTTTATTCATTCTAGTGTATACATCATCCTAGGTAGTAGGTTGGTAAACAGCAACCGCCCAGGGAGGTACTACCGTCCTGCCAAGTGAGTGTACAACGAAAACCTGTAATTGTTTTACATGATGGTAGGATTGCTGGTGTCGTTTGTCTGTCTCATAAACATGCAAGATTTCAGGTATGTCTTGATACTTCTACTTGCACTTAGGTCACACTACACATACATGTACAAGCATATATATACACACACACCCCTCTGGGTATTCTTCTATTTTCTTTCTAGTTCTTGTTCTTGTTTATTTCCTCTTATCTCCATGGGGAAGTGGAACAGAATTCTTCCTCCGTAAGCCATGCGTGTTGTAAGAGGCGACTAAAATGCCGGGAGCAAGGGGCTAGTAACCCCTTCTCCCATAGAAATTACTAAATTTAAAAGAGAAACTATCGTTTTTCTTTTTTGGGCCACCCTGCCTTGGTGGGATACGGCTGGTGTGTTGAAAGAAGAAAGAAAGTATATATCATGTTTCTATGTTATTAATATTGTTTAATATGTAATATTACATGAATCGTGATAGATAAATAAGCTGTAGAGTTGATATTAGGGAAATTATTAAAGTATTTTCTCGTGCCTGGAGCTCCACTGGAATGAATTAATTCCATTTCAATTAATTTAAATGAGGAAAACTGTGACGGCCACCTGCCAAACTAGCGGTTAAATTGTTAACCTGCCGGCCGGCAGTACCAAGGGTACGTCATCAAACCCAATGTGGGGACTGCTGAGCCGGCCTTAGCAGCAGTAATTACCAGAACACCTTACGGTATGCATCTACCGGCCTTAGAAGCAGAAGTTACCAGAACACCTAATGGTACACATCTACTGGCAGTAGAGAGTATTCTACTGGCTTCTACTGATTTTAGAAGAACTGCTCACCGCAGCTCACTGAGTCTGATGGCCTCAGTTACTTGACGGCCGCATTCAGTGAGCTCACAGCATGGTGTTCTGCAAGCAGTATTAACTGGACCACCTTGCGGTGTGTCAACTGGTCTTGAAGGCGGTAGACAGTACTCACCAGACCATCTTACGGTGTACTTCTACCGGCCTTAGAGAGTATTTACAGGATTACCAGGTGATGTCTGCGGACTCACCGCCTACACTGGTCAACTGTGGGCTGGAGTCATCGGATGCTGTTTTAGTGGGACACTACATGAAGAAAAGGTTGGAGTGTGACACTGAACTGGGCCGGGACCATAGTGTGACACTTAAGGAAGTATAATGGAGTGTAACACTGAGATATGCTATAGGACCATAGTGGAACACTGAGAAGAAAAGGGTGTCGTGTGACACTGAAGAAGATACGGTTGTAGTGTACATTGAATAGTGTCATGTGACTGGCCTCGAGAAAGACGCTGTGTGAGTGTGTCGCAGGGTGTCAAGGGTGACACAGTTGAGAAAGTGTATGACACAGAGAAAAGGGTGTCGTGTGACATGGAGAGTAGGAGCGTCATTACGCAGAGAAAAGGGTGTCAAGGGACACGGTTGAGATGGAGCATCATTACGCAGAGAAAAGGGTGTCGTGTGACACGGAGAGCTGGAGTGTCGTGTGACACAGAGAAAAGGGTGTCAAGGGACACGGTTGAGATGGAGCGTCATTACACGGATAAGTGTCGTGTGACACGGAGCGTCATTAGGGTGTCGTGAGACACAGAGTAGACTAATTTATTATTTTAAATATGTTACTTATAATTTATTATTTTAGCATAGATATATGACACAGTAGTGTCTAGGAAAGTTGTACCCTGTGTGTAGGGTCATTAATTATTATTTATTTAAGATGCTAATAATTTATTATTGTAACATGTATATATTATCAAATGTTTACTTACAAAATACCTCTAGACCAAAGATAGTTGTTTTTATATTACTGTATATTAAAGATTAATTTATTTTAATGTGTATATATGTATCCCGAACTTTTATATTACAACACCTTGTGGAAGTACCCAACTGGTGTTTTTGTAATAAAAACTGACTCTGCAGACAAGCAAATCCAGTTGCGAGCAAGGTCATGGAACGGATTAAACTCATAAGTAGAGGTTCCACTGTACATTATTTCAGTGTTTTCCTTATAAAACTAGTGATCTACTGGGAAGATACTATAGACAAATTCGGACAGAAATGGCAGATGCTATTTCCGCTGCCTCTGCTACCATATTATGGCCTATTTTGTTCATTCTAGAGTATATATCATGTTACTGTGTTAACCCTTAAACTGTCCAAACATAGATCTAAGTTCACGTGCGTAGCGCTCTGACCTTGATTTTCCCCATTTGAAAGCACATAAAAAAAAACGTAGACCTACTTTCAGAGCCCCCCGCATGTGGACATAGATCTATGTTTGGACAGTTTAAGGCTTAATTACAGTGGACCCTCAGCTAACAATGGCATCACCTAATGTTAAATCCAGCCAACAATACATTTTAATGCAAAAATTTTGCCTCAGCTATCGCTAAAAAACTCACCCTACGCGATTCGTTCGAGATGCGTGGGTGGGTGCCAGTGTTTACAAGCCAGCCAGTGCGGTCGCATCCACGCATACAATTGGAACATTTCATATTATCACAGCGTTTTTAGTGATTGTACCTGCAAATTAAGTCACCATGGGCCCCAAGAAAGCTTCTAGTGCCAACCCTGCAGGAAAAAGGGTGAGAATTACTATGGATATGAAGAAAGAGATTAAGGAAATGTGTGCAATGTGGGTTGAAGTGCAAATCTTTATGGATGAATTTGACAAAGCAAAAAGAATATTGTGTACTGCACCCATTCTCTTGTCTCCAGACTTCTCCAAACCTTTTTCATTACAGGTTGATGCTTGTGAGTCTGGGGTTGGGGCAGTACTATTACAAAACGAGAATGAGGAGTTGCAGCCTGTAGCATACTTTTCAGCCAAGTTCCAGCCACATCAGAGGGCTTACTCTACCATTGAAAAAGAAGCCCTTGCGCTGGTACTGGCTTTGGAGCATTTCGATGTTTATGTGGGCCAGACATCGCAGGTGGTTACAGTCTACAGTGATCACAATCCTCTAGTATATCTCCAAGCCATGAAGAACCACAACACAAGGCTCATGCGCTGGACGCTAAGACTGCAACCATACTCACTCAGAATTAAATATATTGCCGGCAAAGAAAATGTGTTGGAGGACTCTTTATCTAGAGTTTAATTATTTTTTTTACTTAGGTTAGGATGTTAGGTTACTTGTGGTAACCCCTTGTAAGCTCTTTTTTTTTTAATCCCCTGGTGTGGGTTTTTTTTTTTTTAGTGAGGGGATGCGGGCTATCGTCCGCCTGTTTCTTGGACCTATGCTAGCCTGACTGACTGCTGTCTCACTCTAAGTTTAGGGTTTGGCTTTTGGTCACGAGAAAAGCTGAGCTCTATCTAAGAGTTGGATGGTGGAGAGGAAAGGCGGTCCCATTATTTTGTGCCATGGCTGCACGGTTACCACTGGGAGGTGGCAGCCTAATCCTGAGCCTTCTCGGGGTGGGGGTGTGGCATGCAAAGAGTACATAACCTTTATTCGGCACATGTACACACCCTCATTTACAGGCTATCTCCCCCAACCAGCGAACCAGGTTGCTAAGAGTTGATGATGGGGCCCCGTTGTTCAACTAGTGACCAGGTTCTAGCCAATAAGAAGATGGTTTTGGCAATCGCAGAGGTTATGTGGGTACCACTCTCCTGTCTGCCCTTGTCATTCCCATTCTAGAGCTGGTTGAAGCATGGTCTGCTATCTTGTGGCTTGTATTTCTGCCTTGCTTACCGTGGAGTGCACTATACTTATCACTGTACATAGTGTACATATTGCTGTTCTAAATTGGTGAAGGATAATATAAGTCTAAACTTTTTCTGCTGTGTTTATTTTGCTCCCTTAACACCCAGGATAACAGGCTATTTGGATTCCTGGGTTGTAATAATGAAAATCACCCTCACACAGCTATTGCACGCCGTGCTGGTGACTATTACAATGAAAATGTTGTGAACCACTTTAGACAAATTATAAAGGAACGGGAGGTACAGGCCTCTATGGACAGATATGCTGTGCGACAGAGGTCCAGTGACTCTCAAGCTGGTCCTAGTGGCATTAAAAGAACAAGGGAAGTAACCCTGGAAAAGGACTTGATACCTCAAGTCCTAATGGAAGGGGATTCCCCTTCTAAACATTAACAACTTCCACACTCTCCCCTCCTCCCATCCCATCAATCATCACCAGATCTTCAATAAAGGTAAGTGTCAGTTTGTGTGTATTAAAATTAATATTTCATGTGGTAAAAAATGTTTTTTTTTTCATACTTTGGGGTGTCTTGCATGGATTAATTCGATTTCCATTATTTCTTATGGGGAAAATTAATTCAGCTAACGATAATTTCAGCAAACGATGAGCTTTCAAGAACGGATTAATATTGTTAGCTGAGGGTCCACTGTACAGTGGACCCCCGCATAGCGACTGTAATCCATGCAAGAGGGCTCATTGTTATGCGAAATGATCAGTATGCGAATGAATTTTCCCCATAAGAAATAATGGAAATCAAATTAATCCGTGCAAGACACCCAAAAGTATGAAAAAAAATTTTACCACATGAAATATACATTTTCCTACACACAAAGAGAAGGATACATGCACAATAGTAGAGTAGTACATGCACAATATATATTGTGCATGTACTACTCTACTAAATGAAGAATAAATGACACTTACCTTTATTGAAGATGCAGCAATGACTGATGAGACACTGTGTCCTGGGAGTGCCTTTTCCTCCTGAGTACTGTAGGCCCTGTTTGGCATTTTCTTCCAGAACAGGCCTTATCACACTGTGTACGCCACTACGATTCTTAAATCTCTCAAACCAACCTTTGCTGGCTTTAAATTCACCAATATGAGCACTAGTTCCAGGCATTTTTCCCTGTTCACCTGGGTGTTAGTCGACTGGTGTGGGTTGCATCCTGGGAGACAAGATTAAGGACCCGAATGGAAATAAGTTAGACAGTCTTCGATGACACTGACTTTTTTGGGTTATCCTGGGTGGAAAATCCTCTGGGGTTAATTGTTTCTTGGTATTCTCAATAAGCCACACCAACAACGGTGCTACAGCAGCAGCAGCAGCAGCTGACAGTGCTACAGCAGCAGCAGCAGCTGACAGTGCTACAGCAGCAGCAGAGCTGACAGTGCTACAGCAGCAGCAGCAGCTGACAGTGCTACAGCAGCAGCAGCACTGACAGTGCTACAGCAGCAGCAGACGATGCTAGCAGACGATGCTACAGCAGCAGCAGCAGCTGACAGTGCTACAGCAGCAGCAGACGGTACTAGCAGCAGCAGCAGCAGCAGAGTACTACAGCAGCAGCAGCAGCAGCTGACGGTGGTACAACAGCAGCAGCAGCTGACAGTGCTACAGCAGCAGCAGACGATGCTAAAGCAGCAGCAGACGGTACTACAGCAGCAGCAGCTGACGGTGGTGCAACAGCAGCAGCAGCTGACGGTGGTGCAACAGCAGCAGCAGCTGTACCACCAATAGTAGCGATGGTTGATTGGAGTTTATTATACAACCTGACCAGCTCGGAGACACGCACTCCACTTTCATACTTATCAATGATCTTTTTCTTCATCTCTATAGTAATTCTCACCCTTATTGCTGTAGGGTTGGCACTAGAAGCTTTCTTGGGGCCCATGGTCACTTATTTTGCAGATAAAATCACCAAAAACACTGTAATAATACGAAATGTTCCGATTGTATGCTTGGATGTTACCGCGGAGGCTGGCTGGTAAACAATGCCACCGGCGGCACATGTGAGGCTGGCTAAGGGCGCACATTGGACGCGTCTCGGACGAAGAGCGGTGAGCGGGTTTTTGAGCGGTATGCGAGGCAAAATTTTTGTGATAAAAGCGAGCGGTATGCGGATTGAACGTTATGTGATGTGTACGGTATGCGGGGGTCCACTGTATATTGTTTATTACGTCATATTAGATGAATTGTGATAGATAAATAATCCGTACAGTTGATAATAGCATCATATTCGAGTATTTTTTCTCTGGCCAGAGTGCAGGAATGGATTAATGGCTTTTCAATTAATTTAAATGAGGAAAATTAATTTGATATACGAGTAAATTGAGTTACGAGTTAGCTCCTGGAACGGATTAAACTCCTAAGTCAAGGTTCCACTGTATATGGGAGGCCTGGGGACATAACTAATGAACAGAGGAATTTTTTTTTTTTTTTAGTACCAGCAATGTCTACACTGTTTATTCTAGACCTTAATTTATAAATTGGCAATTTTTTAATTTTCTGTGAAAATGGCCAAATTACTGATTTCTATCACATTTTTGGGTAGTTGAAATAGGTAAATGGGTGATTTTTGTATGCAATCAATGGAATATAAGGAATAAACTGGACCCCCGCTTAACGATCACCTCCCAATGCGGCCAATTATGTAAGTGTATTTATGTAAGTGCGTTTGTACGTGTATGTTTGGGGGTCTGAAATGGACTAATCTACTTCACAATATTCCTTATGGGAACAAATTCGGTCAGTACTGGCACCTGAACATACTTCTGGAATGAAAAAATATCGTTAATCGGGGGTCCACTGTACTAGTGAAATTGCTATGAGTTTGGTCAACTGGAACAATGGAATTGGGCTAAAATAGGACTCAAAACAAGCAAAATTGCCGATGTGTAAATATCGCTGAGGCTGCTAACTTTGCAAGAGAGTAATTCCTTAAGTTCTCCATCAAATTTTGTATTTTTGGTTTCATTACATATAGAAAAAAGATTACCATTTCATAAGAGAAAAAACATTTTTGTTTTGTAAATTCCCAGACCCTGAGAGCAATTCTCAGAGCAGGGGATCCAACCCTCAAAGGGTTAAGGAAACACCCAATGTTTTCACCCTACCAGGGATCAAACCACAGACCTCAATGAGATAGCTGAGTGCACTACCAACCAAGCCTACCAATGTTTTATTACATGCATACTACATTATTTGTACTGCAGAAAAAAAAATTATTGTATATTAAACAGAAAATTTATGCCATCATTCTGTAGAAAAACAGCTAATAATGAAGTGCAAGTATTTCATGATAATGACATAATGGTGTTTAGATGGTATGATACAAGGGATGTAACAGTGGTGATAACCACACACAGGCATGTAATGAAACACTGGAAAGGTGCATAGACACACAGAAGAACCTATTGAAAAATCACCTGCAATTAACAATTACATAAACAATATGCATTTAGTTGACAAATCAGACATGCAAATTGAATCAGTTGATTGTCTTAGAAAGTTTCAAATAGTATACAACTTACTTTTCCATCTCTTAGATGTAACAATGCTAAATTGTTACAATTTGTTCCAAGTGAAAGCTGGAAGCAAGTCAAAATTCAACAAATTCCATTTATCTGTTGTAAGACGGAAAACAGAAACACACCAGGAAGCCAAACCATCAATTCATCGACATATCAATGAAAGTGATCTATTTCGACTAAAGAAAGGTGTTTGCCTGCCTTCGACTATTCCTTCCAGAGATAAGAAGAGAACACAGAAGAGTTGTTATTTGTACATGATTGGTACCAGAAAACCAAAACAAAGCAGAGATACACAATATTGTAAAACATGAGTTGTACCACTCTGCCTAGCTCCAAGTTTCAAGGAAAAAAACTGTAATATAATGAAATATACTGAAAATAGTGTTAGAACAATAAACACTCAACAGATATAAGGTACTTCTTTGTTCACAGCGAATAATTTGTAGTGATAACTAATTTATGCAAGTGGTGTGAAGTGTTTCTCTCTCTATTTACTGTACAAAAAAATACAGAGAACCATATATTATAAAGCAAAAACACTGAATATAGTGTTACACACTGAAAACATAAAAAACTGAATAATTTTGCATAATTAACCAAGAAAATAAAAACAATAACTATAGCATGCTAGAACTGTGACAATGCTGCCACCGCAGGGTCATTTTCTGCCAACTTCAACACTGCATAAATCTGTAAGTTTTAAGCATAATTTTTCTTTTTTATCTTAATTCTCCTCAGAAAAATGGACACTTTTAGATGGTTAGAAATGTTTTGCATATTTTTTTTTTTTAAATTCTGCCATGCCACCAGCCCTTTTTTTTAGTTGGGTTGGTCATGGTTCAAGAGTTAAGCAATGAACTAGGATCACTAGGCCTCATCTCAAACTAGAGTGTTCCATTGTATTGGAACCTAAAGTGAGTACTTACATCGACAGGGCATGGCAACAGTGATATCAATGTTGATCTTGAGTTTTTCGGTAAAATCTGCATCTGGGGTGAAGGTGTAGGTGAAGGTGGTATCCATATAATACATCATCTCCATCACCACCAACCATGACATCACCAGTAAGCTGATCACTAAACCTGTAAACATCAACATCTGGGGTGAAGGTGAAGGTGGTGTCCATATGTAATACATCATTATCACCAGCAGCCATGACATCACAGTGAAGGTGAAAGTGGTCACCGTGTAATACATCATCATCAGTCATGATGTCACAGTGAAGATGAAGGTGGTCATCATGTAATACATCATCAGCCATGACATCACAGTGAAGGAGATCTCCATGTAATACATCACTATCATTATCAGCCATGACATCACAGTGATGTTATGAGAAAAATCAAAAGATCAGAAAGGCAAAACAAATACAGGAGACTGGTCATGAGGAAAGGTGAGGGAAAAAAAAAGTCAGGTCAAGTCACATGTTCTAGAACATTTGACAATGTACTGAGAAAGGCAGGAATCTACAGAAGCAAAACTGAACCTAAGACTCAAGTTAGGAAAGTTGTGTATAAATGATGATTCAACAAGATAATACCTTTAAATAACAATAAAATATTTTATTTTACCATGATACATGTTTGTACAAAGGAGTGAAACAATTTGGTGAACATGCCAAAAGCCCCTTTATATGCAGAGCTTTTCAGGCAAACTTAAGACTAACTTAAGATTAATAAGACAATAACAGTGTGGAATTGAACATATGGTCATTAGGTGAGTTACAGTGAATACAAGAAAATTGAATATTCAACTAGTTTACGCTATATGGCTTTAACCCTTAAACTGTCCAAGCAGATCTACATTCACATGCGTAGTGCTCCAAAAGTAGATCTACATTTTTTACATATTTTCAAATATAACAAAAAAAAAGGTAGATCAAACTTTTTTTTTACATGTTTTCAAATGTAACAAAAAAAATAAAAAAGATCTACAGTGGACCCTCGACCAACGATGGCATCGATTAACGATAAATCCGACTAGCGATACATTTTATCGCAAAAATTTTGCCTCAACTAGCGCTAAAAAACCCGACCAATGCTATTCGTTCCGTTCGAGACGCGTCCACTTTGGCCTGAGCACGCTTCACTTGTCCCATGGGCGCCAGTATTTACAAGCAAGCCAGTCACTGCGGTCGCTTCCAAACATACAATTGGAACATTTCATGTTATCACAGCCTTTGTAGTGATTGCACCTGCAAAATAAGTCACCATGGGCCCC
Organism: Cherax quadricarinatus; assembly: GCF_038502225.1. Lineage (NCBI taxonomy): Eukaryota > Metazoa > Arthropoda > Malacostraca > Decapoda > Parastacidae > Cherax > Cherax quadricarinatus. The sequence goes on from NC_091373.1 coordinate 21,039,233, forward strand.
AAGAAAGCTTCTAGTGCCAACCCAACAGCAAAAAGGGTGAGAATTACTATGGAGATGAAGAAAGAGATCATAGCTAAGTATGAGAGTGGAGTGCGTGTCTCCAAGCTAGTCAGGTTGTACAGTAAACCCCAATCAACCATCGCTACTATTGTGGGCAAGAAAACGGCAATCAAGGAAGCTGTTCTTGCCAAAGGTGCAACTATGTTTTCAAAACTGAAATCACAAGTGATAGAAGATTTTGAGAGACTCTTATTAGTGTGGATAAACGAAAAACAGATAGCAGGAGATAGCATCTCTCAAGTGATCATAAGTGAAAAGGCTAGGAAGTTGCATGAGGATTTAATTAAAAAAATGCCTGCAACTCGTGGTGATGTGAGTGAATTTAAGGCCAGCAAAGGTTGGTTTGAGAGATTTAAGAAGCGTAGTGGCATTCATAATGTGTTAAGGCATGGTGAGGCTGCCAGTTCGGACCACAAAGCAGCTGAAAAATATGTGCAGGAATTCAAGGAGTACATAGACAGTGAAGGACTCAAACCTGAACAAGTGTTTAATTGTGACGAAACAGGCCTGTTTTGGAAGAAAATGCCAAGCAGGACCTACATTACTCAGGAGGAAAAGGCACTCCCAGGACATAAGCCTATGAAAGACAGGCTTACTCTGTTGATGTGTGCCAATGCTAGTGGTGATTGCAAAGTGAAGCCTTTATTGGTGTATCACTCTGAAACTCCCAGAGTGTTCAGGAAAAGCAATGTCCTCAAGGCTAATTTGTGTGTGCTGTGGAGGGCAAACAGTAAGGCATGGGTCACTAGGGACTTTTTCTATGACTGGTTACACCATGCATTTGCCCCACTGTGAAAAATTACCTAACTGAAAAGAAATTAGACCTGAAGTGCCTCCTGGTATTAGACAATGCTCCTGGTCATCCTTCAGACGTGGCAGAGTGACTTTCTGCGGAAATGAGCTTCATTAAGGTGAAGTTTTTGCCTCCTAATACCACTCCTCTCCTGCAGCCCATGGGCCAGCAGGTCATTTCCAACTTCAAGAAACTGTACACAAAAGCTAAGTTTGAAAGGTGCTTTGTAGTGACCTCAGAAACTCAACTGACTCTAAGAGAGTTTTGGAAAGATCACTTAACCTTCCTCAATTGTGTAAACATTATAGGTAAGGCTTGGGAGGAAGTGACTAAGAGGACCTTGAACTCTGCTTGGAAAAAACTGTGGCCAGAATGTGTAGACAAAAGGGATTTTGAAGGGTTTGAGGCTAACCCTGAGAATCCTATGCCAGTTGAGGAATCCATTGTGGCATTGGGGAAGTCCTTGGGGTTGGAGGTTAGTGGGGAGGATGTGGAAGAGTTGGTAGAGGAGGACAATGAAGAACTAACCACTGATGAGCTGCTAGATCATCTTCATCAGCATGAGGCCAGACCTGAGGAAACTGCTTCGGAGGAGGGGATAGAGAAATTGAAGAAGTTGCCTACTTCTAAGATTAAGGAAATCTGTGCAATGTGGCTTAAAGTGCAAACCTTTATGGATGAAAATCACCCTGACACAGCTATTGCAAGCCGTGTTGGCAACCTGTACACTGACAATGTTGTGAAACACTTTAGAAATGTCATAAAGGAACGGGAGGTACAGGCCTCTATGGACAGATATGTTGTGCGACAGAAGTCCAGTGACTCTCAAGCTGGTCCTAGTGGCATTAAAAGAACAAGGGAAGTAACCCCGGAAAGAGAGTTGCTACCTCAAGTCCTAATGGAAGGGGATTCCCCTTCTAAACACTAAGAAGATCCACACTCTCCCCTCCTCCCATCCCATCAATCATCACCAGATCTTCAATAAAGGTAAGTGTCATGTAACTGTGCATGTCTTCTTCAGTTTGTGTATATTAAAATTAATATTTCATGTCGTAAATTTTTTTTTTCAATACTTTGGGGAGTCAGGAACGGATTAATTTGATTTCCATTATTTCTTATAGGGAAAATTAACTCGATTAACGATTATTTCGATTAACGATGAGCTCTCAGGAACGGATTAATATCGCTGGTCGAGGGTCCACTGTACTTGTTTTACATACTTTCAAATGTTGAAAAAACGTAGATCTACGTTTGGACAGTTTAAGGGTTAATTAGTTAGGCAGAGAAGAATTACAGTTTTGGTATACAGCAGGGCCCTGCTTTACGGCATTTCGCCTCACAGCGTTCTGCAAATACAGCAATTTCAAATTATGACCAAAATTTGCCATACGACAAGCAGTCTTTTAAATATGGCGCACCCCACTCAGATTGTTTACATTCTCCATCAGCACATATCTCTATTATGTCTAGAAATTTTCCAAAATTTCAAGTGTTTTAACCCTTTTAGGGTCAGCAGGCCCTCTCCCAAACCTGTTCTCAGGGTCGGTAAAAATTCAAAAAAAAAAAATTATTATTTCTTATGAAAAGATAGCTTTTTTTTCTAAATTTTATAGGCTAAACAAAAAATTTTTACCATCAATATTTACCGAGATATGGAGACGTGAAGTTGACAGAAAATGACCGGCATATGGTAACATCGCCAACTGCCGGTCACCCGGTATTAGTTTTTCTTTTTTCAGTACTATTTTCTATTATTTTTTAATTTTTTTCAAGTAGCTTTTATGGCCTGTGAGACCAATATGAGCACTATTTTGTAAGTTATTTCTTTTTCTATACAGTGGACCCCCGCATACCGTTGGCATCACATAACGTTAAATCCACATACCGATACATTTTATCGCTAAGATTTTGCCTCGCATACCGCTAAAAAACCCGCTCAACGCTATTCGTCCGAGACGCGTCTAATGTGCGGCCTGAGCCAGCCTCACATGTTCCAACGGTGGCATTGTTTACCAGGCAGCCTCCACGGTAACATCCAAGCATACAATCGGAACATTTCGTATTATTACAGTGTTTTTGGTGATTTTATCTGCAAAATAAGTGACCATGGGCCCCAAAAAAGCTTCTAGTGCCAACCCTGTGGTAAAAAGGGTGAGAAATATTATCGAAATACTGTGGTACCATGGTCAACTGCTGATGCTGCTGCTGCTGTAGCACCGTCAGCTGCTGCTGCTGCTGTACCACCGTCAGCTGCTGCTGCTGCTGTAGTACCGTCTGCTGCTGCTGTAGCACCATCTGCTGCTGCTGTAGCACCATCTGCTGCTGCGGTAGCACTGTCAGCTGCTGCTGCTGTAGCACTGTCAGCTGCTGCTGCTGCTGCACTGTCAGCTGCTGCTGCTGCTGCTGCTGCTGCTGCTGTAGCACTGTCAGCTGCTGCTGCTGCTGCTGTACCACCATCAGCTGCTGCTGCTGTAGTACCATCTGCTGCTGCTGTAGCACCGTCTGCTGCTGCTGTAGCACTGTCAGCTGCTGCTGTAGCACTGTCAGCTGCTGCTGCTGCTGCTGTAGCACTGCCAGCTGCTGCTGCTGCTGCTGTAGCACCGTTGTTGGTGTGGCTTATTGAGAATACCAAGAAACAATTAACCCCAGAGGGTTAGCCACCCAGGATAACCCAAAAAAGTCAGTGTTATCGAAGACTAACTTATTTCCATTGGGGTCCTTAATCTTGTCTCCCAGGATGCAACCCACACCAGTCGACTAACGCCCAGGTGAACAGGGAAAAATGCCTGGAATTAGTGCTCATATTGGTGAATTTAAAGCCAGCAAAGGTTGGTTTGAAAGATTTAAGAATCGTAGTGGTATACACAGTGTGATAAGGCCTGTTCTGGAAGAAAATGCCAAACAGGACCTACAGTACTCAGGAGGAAAAGGCACTCCCAGGACACAGTGTCTCATCAGTCATTGCTGCATCTTCAATAAAGGTAAGTGTCATTTATTCTTCATTTAGTAGAGTAGTACATGCACAATATATATTGTGCATGTACTACTCTACTATTGTGCATGCATCCTTCTCTTTGTGTGTAGGAAAATTTATATTTCATGTGGCAAAATTTTTTTTTTTCATACTTTTGGGTGTCTTGCACGGATTAATTTGATTTCCATTATTTCTTATGGGGAAAATTCATTCGCATAACGATAATTTTGCATAACAATGAGCTCTCAGGAATGGATTAATATCGTTATGCGGGGGTCCACTGTACTACACAATAACTGCACAAACACTGTTGTCACTATTTTGTTTACAAAACTTATTTATGCAAACAAAAATACAAAATGTTGTTTATTACTATTTTTCTATATTTTATATACACATATACAGTCACAGGACATGTTTTTAGAAGTTCTGCAGCCTGTGGAAGTCTTTGAAACATGGTGTCATGCACAATGGTGTTTTACACTCCTCACACATAAAATGAGTGTCTCTGCGTTGTTGTGGGCGTTTTATTGTATGTGCACAGACATAACACCTTTTCTGAGCCTTTTTCTTGAGAGCAGTAGCAGGCAGTTTTGTTAGGAGAAGGTAGTTGTTGATAATTTCATGGGCAGTTTTCTATTGCAGGTGCTGTTCCTTGGTACTTGATTATTATTTGTCTGATGACAGACGAACAAAATTCGCCATGTGGAAATGCCCAGAATATGGAAAAAGAGTTTTATGTACCACTTATAACTCTTGCAAACACAATCAGCAAACCCAATCTGCATGTCACATTTGTCCACTGAACACATATTGAGGGTGTAGTCAATCACAGCTGCAGGCTTTAGAATGGGTTCATTGCTGTCTCTATGCTGCCTGCCAGTGTCTGCCATTTCATTAGGGTGAACTGACAAAACAGTGTGACATCTCGTTTGTCATGCCACTTAAATGCCATGATGTCGCTGGTGGCAAACGCCTGCACCTCACCTCTACGAGTGCCAGCGTCGAACTTGGGCATATGTTTACGATTTGTACGCATTGTGCCACACACATCTGTCATGTTCACTCGCAAGAAATCACTGAGTAAGGGGCTTGTGTACCAGTCATCAGTATATAATATAAAAACTCATCAATAATAAGCTTCCTGAAGGGATAAAAATACATATTGAATTTCTGTTTCAGATACACAAACACATTCCTAATCTTATATAACCTGTCGTTTCTGTCAGGCCTGGTTCTGTCTGAAAAGTAAAGCATATGTAATAGTAGCACAAATTGATTCACTCCTATTATATCACTGAAACCTGGGGTTGCAATCAGGTGGTCTGTTGACCAGTATGATTTCACACTGTGCTTATACACATGTACCATAAGCATTATTGTGGCAAACAAAAGATACATCTCAGCCACAGTTCTCATTCCACTGGTGTAGGTGTGAGTTTGGTGAAAGTATTGTGTTTGTCATGGTGCACTCATAGTATCTGTTGCTTTCCCTGACAATAATTTCCATCAGGGGCTCGTCAAAGAATAACTCAAAACATTCCAGTTCACTGGCATTGTTCCGAAGTGTACAAGATGGCCGTATTCCACTTTGGTTTTCATCAAACTGATGGGGATTTGGAACAAAATTGGCAGCTTCCTGCCAATCCCAGGCACAGTCTGCTGGTGGGTACTGGATATTGACAGGTGGTTGTGGTTGTAGAGGTTGTGGTTGTGAAGGTTGTGGCTGTGGAGGCTGGTGTGGTGGGTGGGTGGGGGGGGGGATGGTGGCCTTTATTGTAGATCAGCTGAGGCAGCAGTGTGGGTGGCAGCGTGGGTGGCAGCATGGCCCACTGCTGGTGCCTCATGGCTGGTGCCTCATGGCTGGCACCACCACTACCACCACTATGCACATTTTCCATCCCAATTGCAACACTATCATCTTCATTTTCACTATCTGTTCCTGTTGTACAGCCACGGAATGTACTCTGAGATGTACTCCTTCCTCTTGGAATAGCATAAGGCATACTACCAGAGTGCATATACCATCATATATACTGACACTTCTCTGGAGAATATTCCACTTCACTATCACTACTGGAACTGTTTTCAAGACCTTGTAGTTCATATTCACTATCACTATCATCACCAATGCTCACATCTGAGTCCGGGATATGGGAAAATAGGGGTTTCCTCTTTGGTTCTGGAACAAATGAACGTGAACAAGACGGCCCAGCACCAGAGGTGCTGAGGGTCGTTTGGGTTTTCCTCACTATTATCGGTATTATGGTCACTAGTTTCAGTCACAACCTCATCAAAACCTTGAAACTCATCTTCACTGGCACTTCCATCTGTATTAGAACTGTCACTGGGGAACAAAAGTGTCCCAATTCGCCGAGGAGTGAGGAGCTTCTTACCGCAAGGCATGGTGAACAAGGTCTACTAAAATGGTGTTCCCACAATAAGCCACTGGGTCCCAGAATTTTTTTCTACCACGCACACCGACCACGCAGACCCATTCTCTCACATCCAGGTCTACCAGCTGTTTCCCGCTTAATTTGAAGCTGCTGGAATTTATGCATACCAGTATGGCACCAACCCTGGCACGCAAGCCGTACTAGTACGGCACCAACCCTGAAAGGGTTAAAGTTATTGCATATTTTATATGTGCTCTGATAATTATACCTAAGTGTACCTGTACCTAAACATACAGTAAACCGTTATTTAGCACGGCAGTCATATTCCTGAAAAATGCCATGTTAGGTAAAATCGTGCTAAATGAACTGAAGAATTTATGGGAAAAATAGGGTTACGTTCCTGGGAGCCCTCAAAAACCCAAACAACTTTCTTTTAGACCAACTGATCTTACAAAAATAAAAGTGAACATGTAATTATAGTTCACTGTCATGATATATTACTGCTTAAGACTACAAATGCAATAGAAATAATAGTATTTCTTACCTTAAATTGTGGGTAATGGTGTGTGTGGATGATTGTGGAGAGAGTGGATATGGATGGTGTGGCCCTACTGGGCTGAGGGGGATGGTTGTTGGTTGTCGACAGAAGTGGATGGTAGAGGTTCTGGTACTGAAGCCGATGGTTGTACTGGAGTGTGCATAAATTCTGTAATTGTTCTCTGGGCTGTTTTACCCTGCAATACATTATACAGCTGATGGTAAGGCATCATCAGCTGGTCTAGACCCTGTTTCAAAGCACTGCTTCTAGATTTGTCAGGGTCCTCATCAGTGAAAAAAGTCTGCAACTTTACTAATAATATAGAACTGCTCACGTAACTGCTGCAATGTTAGGCTTTTCTTCAGGTTCTTCTTCATCTTCTTCTGTTATGTCTCTCCCTTGTATCTGTGCATCGAGCTCTGCTAACATTTCCTCTGGACTCCTATCTTCATCATCATCATCTTCTAAGAGCTCATTCACATCGTCTTTATTCATATCTTCAAAACCATCACCTGGAAATCTCCTTGCCAGCTGAACAATTTCCTGAACCTGACTCTCAAGCAAGGGGAAACCAGTGAAAGAATTAACCACAGAAGGCCATAACTTTCCCCAGCCTGCATTTAATGTTGATTGAGGCACTTCATTCCATGCACTTCTAGCATAGCTGATAGCTTCTGCAATGTTAACCCTTTCAGGGTCCGTCCCATAGATCTACGGCTTTACGTTCAGGGTCCAAACCGTAGATCTACGTCATGAGCTCAGCTCACTCTGATAAACTGTGAGTGGTACATTTGGGCCTAGATATGAGAGAATACATCTATGTGGTATGTGTGCACCACATAAAACAAATCCTGCAGCACACTGTGTATAATGAGAGAAAAAACCTGAAATCATGATTTTTCGATTAAAACAGCGACTTTGCAGTGTTTTTTCGTATGTTTTTTATAGTTGTATTTGCGATTTCTTGGTCTCATTTGATAGAAAGGAAGACATATTACAGAAATAGAGATGATTTTGATTGGTTTTAGCACTGGAAACGGCTTGAAACTGAGCTCAAAGTAGAGGAAATGTTAAATTTTTGCCGATATTCAAGAGTAAACAAACGACCTCACACGTCTAATACACGCCAGCTGGTGGGTCTAATATACATTCACAAATATGGTGATGATATTTATACAATTATTACAGTATTGCATAACAATAAATCTTCTATTTTTTGGTGTGAATAAAAATTCTTTGTGAATAAAAAATCAAAATGGAATTTATTTGTAAAGCCTCAAAATGTAACTAATGAACAGAGGAAATGTTAGTTTAGTTCCAGGAATACCTACATTCTTTATTCTAGTCCCTATTTTGAAACTGGAATATTTTGAACTTTGTGTTAAACTGGCCAAATTAACAATTTCCGATCACTTTATTTTGTAGTTGAAACAGTTGACTTAGCAATTTCTTGTGCTTAATCGATAGAATAGAAGTAATACTAGAGAAATAGCTAAGAATTTGGTTGACTGGAATAATGTAATTGGCCTAAAATGGGAGTCAAAGTCGGCAAAATCACCGATTCATAAATATCGCTGACACATCAAAATTCGTGAGAGCATAATTTCGTCAATTTTCCATCAAATTTCGTACTTTTTGTTTTATTACCTTCACAAAAAGATTCTCTACGATTTCATAAGAAAAAATAACAAATTTTTTTTTTTTTTAATTCTTGGACACTGGGGCACCACTTCAGATTTGGGCCTTGGACCCTGAAGGGGTTAAATTTATTCCAGAAGCTTAGTACTGCCAAGTTGGAGTCACAGTCCATTGATGCAACTAGTTTTTTAATAACTTTTTTCGTGCAGTTACACTTGAATGACTTAATAACTTCCCGATCCAGTGGTTGTATTAACCCTTTGAGGGTGAGAAAAAAAAATACTTTTTCCATTTTTTTTTAATAAATCAGCGACTTTGCAGTGTATTTTCGTATGGTATTTATTGTTGTATTCTAGTTTTCTTGGTCTCATTTTATAGAATGGAAGACATATTTCTGAAATTGAGATGATTTTGACTGGTTTTACAATGAAAGGTGCCTTGAAATTGAGCTCAAAGTAGCAGAAATGTTCGATTTTTACCAAACTTCAAAAGTAAGCAAATCGTGCCAAGCGTGCAATACACGTCAACTGGTGAGTCTAAAATTCTTTCACAAGTGCACCAATAATATTTATACCATTTTTTACACTAATGCAGTAGTCTGCATAACAGTAAATCTTATATTTTTTGTGAGAATAAAAATTCAAAGTGGAAAGCAAAAGAATATAAGAGGGGCCTTGAGACGTGACTAATGACTAGAGGAAATGTCATTTTAGTGCCAGGAATGTCTTTCTTGTTTATTCTGGACCCTATTCCGAAATTGGCATCTTTTGAAATTTGTGTGAAATTGGCAAAATTGCTAAATTCTGACCACTGTACTGGATAGTTGAATTTATAAATGGGTGGTTTCTTGCACCCATTCGATAGAAAAAATGGAGTTCTAGCGAAATATTCATGTTTTTTGTCGACTAGTACAGTGAAATTGGCCGAAAATGGGGCTCAAAGTGGGCAAAATCGCCGATCCGTAAACATCGCCGAGACCGCTAACTTTGCGAGAGCATAATTCCGTAAGTTTTCTATCAAATTTCAAACTTTTGGTGTCGTTATGATCGGGAAAAGATTCTCTATCTTTTCATAAGAGAAAATAATTTTTTTTTTTTTTTAAATTTGGCCGACCCTGAGAACGAATTTCGGAGAGGGCCTGTCGACCCTCAAAGGGTTAAAGATGTTGTATTTGGAGGTAAAAATACAACTTTTACATGTGGGTCACATCCAGCAAAGCTTGTGGATGAGTACAGGAATTATCAAGAATGAAGAGAGCCTTGAATGCAAGGTTCTTGCTGTGCAGGTAAAACTTGACTTCAGGAATAAAGTGATGCTTAAACCAGTCAATAAATATTTCCTCTGTCATCCATGCTGACTGGTTTAACCTCCAAATTACTGGTAAGGTGTTTTTTATCTACACCTTTCAAAGCACGAGGATTCTTAGAGCGGTAAATAATCAATTGAAATCACCTGATGCATTACCGCAAAGGAGCAAGGTGAAGTGGTCCATTGCTGCCTTGAAGCCCGGTACACTCTTCTCTTGCTGACTGATATAAGTTCGTGTTGGCATTTTTTTCCAAAAAACACTTGTCTCGTCAGCATTAACCCTTTGACTGTTTCAGGCCCCTCTCTGAAACTGTCATTCTATGTCGCTCAATTTTTGAAAAAAAAAAAAAAAATTTTTCTTATGAAATGATAGAGAATCTTTTCCCGATGGTAATGACACCAAAAGTTCGAAATTTGGTCGAAAACTCGTGGAATTATGCTCCCACGAAGTTAGCGGTCTCGGCGACATATGCGTATCGGCGATTTCGCCGACTTTGAGCCCAATTTTCAGCCAATTCCATTGTTCCAGTTGACCAAACTCATAGCTATTTCTTTAGAACTCCATTTTATCTATCAGCTGAGTACAAGAAACCTCCTATTTACTAATTTTGACTACCCAATATGGTGGTCAGAAATTGGCAATTTGGCCAATTTCACGCAAAATAAAAAAGATGCCAATTTCAAAATAGGGTCCAGAATAAACAAGGTAGACATTCGTGGCACTAAAATAACATATGCTCTGTTCATTAGTCACATCTCTAGCCCCCTCTTATATTATTATTGCTTTCTATTTTGATTTCTTATTCATACAAAAAAATACAAAATTTACTGTTATGCAGACGACTGCATTATTGTAAAAATGGTATAAATAATATCAGTGCACTAGTGAAAGAATATTAGACTCCCCAGTTGACGTGTATTGGACGTGTGGTGTGATTTATTTACTCTTGAACATTGGTAAAAATCGAACATTTCCGCTACTTTGAGCTCAGTTTCAAGGTCGTTTTCATCGTAAAAGTAATGAAAATCATCTCTATTTCTGTAATATGTTTTCCATTTTATCACCTAAGACCATGAAAACGCGAATACAACGATAAATACTATACGAAAATACACCTCAAAGTCGGCGTTTTATTCAAAAAAAACGATCAGAGTTTTTTTTTTCTCATTACGCAATGTGTGCTGCAGGATTTTTTTTATGTGGTGCACACTGACCACACAGACCCATTCTCTCACATGTGGGCCTACCAGCTTTCTCCCACTTGATTTGAAGCCGCTAGAATTATTGAGTATATATACGTCAGAAACATTGGCTCGTAAGACGTATTTATACGTCGAAAACAGTCAAAGGGTTAAACACTTGATGTGGCTCATAACCACCTTCAGAAATAATTTCCAGCAATTCAGCAGGAAAATTACTTGCTGCTGTATGATCAGCTGAAGCACTTTTACCAGAAAACTTAATATTATGTAACTTATTATGCAACTTAAAGGTGTGGAACCTGCCTGTGCTAAACACATTCTTTTTCAGGCTTTCCTTCCTTATCACACACTGCTTTAACCCTTTGACTGTTTCCGACGTATAAATACGTCTTACGAGCCAATGTTTCTGACGTATTTATACGCATAAATTCTAGCAGCTTCAAATCAAGCAGGAGAAAGCTGGTAGGCCCACATGTGAGAGAATGGGTCTCCATGGTCAGTGTGCACCATATAAAAAAAATCGGGGAGCCAGTGGTGCATTGTGGGAATGCCATTTCAGTTGTCCTTTTTCAGCATGTCTAGCGGTAAGAAATATGTGATTCCCCAGCAAATCTGGGACTCTTCTCTTCCCAAGTGATGCTCTAACACAGATGGAAGTGTCAGTGAAGATCAATTTCATGATTTGGAGGAGTTTGAGACCAAAAGCAATGGAGGAGGAGGAGGGGGAGGAGGGGAGGAAGAGGAGGAGGAGGAGGAGGAGGGAAGAAAGGAAGAGGAGGAGGAGGAGGAGAAGAGGAGGAGGAGGAGGAGGAAGAAGAAGATGTAATAATATTGTTCCCTTGAAGCAAGAAAAAAAAAAGTCCACCCCATGACAGTGACAAGATAAGGGGAGATAACATCTGATAAGAGCTGACTTTGATGAGCGTAAAGGAGGGTAATATTACATGACCATCACCCTCCCTTTGATTTTGCTGGTACACAAACATTTCTGTCTGTCTATTTGTCTGTCTGTCAAGCTCCCTGTCTGTCCATCTAGCTCTCTGTCTCAGAGAGAGCCACAAGACTGTGTCATCACGTTTACTCACATCTTCAAGCAGAGTATAGCACTTTGTCTGGATTTCTTGGGTTATCCTAGGTAATTTACACTATGTATACTTGTATTTATGTGTACCTGTGAGACAGAGATAGGCAGACAGATAGAAAGAGACAGATTGAAAGATATAGAATGAGGGAGAAAGATAATTAGAATGGAGGAGGGGAAGCAGCATCCGACCCCATTGTTTTGACAGGCGGTAGGGGGAGACACTAATGAGATAATATGTCACTTTGACAGCTGCCGACTTCTGACTCAAAACAATTATAAGCCACACACTCGCACACAAGACAAGGAGGAGGAGAAGGAGGAGGAGGAGAAGGAGGATTAGAAGGAGAAGGAGGAGGAGAAGGAGGATTAGAAGGAGAAGGAGGAGGAGGAGGAGGAGGAGGAGGAGGAGGAGGAGAAGGAGGAGAAGGAGAAGGAGGAGGAGAAGGAGGAGGAGGAGGAGAAGGAGGAGGAGAAGAAGGAGGAGGAGAAGGAGGAGGAGAAGGAGGAGGAGAAGGAGGAGAAGGAGGAGGAGGAGGAGGAGGAGGAGAAGGAGGAGGAGGAGGAGGAGGAGAAGGAGGAGGAGGAGAAGGAGGAGGAGAAGGAGGAGGAGGAGGAGAAGGAGGAGGAGGAGGATGATTGTTTGTTTGTTTTTGTAAACAAGTTTTGTAAACAATATATTGATAATTATGTTTGTGTGCTTATTGTGTTGTATACAACGAGTGTATATATATATACATTGCACCTTACTTTGGTCTCATAGGCCACATAAGTTATGTGAAAAAATAAAATAGTGAAATAAACAAAAAACCTTCAATTACAAGTAAACTAAAGTTTACCGGGTGAGCGGCAGTCGCCGCTGTTGCCATACGCGGCTCATTTTCTGCAAACTTCACGGCTCTATATCTCGGTAAGTACCGATGGCAAAAATTTTTTTTTTGGACTAAAACACTCAGAAAAATAATCTTAACATTTTCATAAGAAAAAATAATTTTTTTTTTTTTGAATATTTGGCGACATAGAATGACAGTTTCAGAGAGGGGCCTGAAACAGTCAAAGGGTTAAACAATTGTAAGGCCTTTTCTCTAATTAAGAGGAAATTAAGTGGTGCACCTTTCTTCGTCTTTTGTTCAATCCACTCAAGCAACAAGTTTTCTGTTTTATTTACTTGAGACCTATGTGTCACTCTTTTCATGAGATGACATTTTGGGTTATTCATTACACAAGCTTGTATATTCGCCTCGTTCTTTTTAACTGTATGAACCGACGCTTCATTAAGGCCTTAGGCCCTCACTATATCCACCACACGTGATCCACTCTTAAGCTTGTCTAATATCTCAATTTTCTTCACAATTCCTAGACTTAAACGCTTAAGCCTTTTCTTGTCACTTTCAGCAACACTTGTATGCTTACTGGGTGCCATTATTATTTGGCAGATTTAACAAATGGCAATGAGATTAAGAAAATACGTATGTATACAAACACAGCTAGGTTCCCGAGTACCTCCGTCCTGCACACATATGAACCAAACTGGAGGCTGGGAGCGTGGTGGAGGTGGGTGTTGGTGGCGGGAGGGATGGCAATAGGCCTCCCCTATTAACTCAATGGTATAACCCACTGCGGGCGACCGGGCGACCGCGTGCTCAAAATTTTTTTCCCTCCCGCGAATTGTGTTTAATTGATCATACGACGTGTTACATAAAAATGTGTCACAATTCTTCAATCATGCTATACAGTGGACCCCCGCATACCGTTGGCATCACATAACGTTAAATCCGCATACCGATACATTTTATCGCTAAGATTTTGCCTCGCATACCGCTAAAAAACCCACTCAACGCTATTTGTCCGAGACGCGTCTAATGTGCGACCTGAGCCAGCCTCACATGTTCCAACGGTGGCATTGTTTACCAGTCAGCCTCTGCGGTAACATCCAAGCATACAATCGGAACATTTCGTATTATTACAGTGTTTTTGGTGATTTTATCTGCAAAATAAGTGACCATGGGCCCCAAGAAAGCTTCAAGTGCCAACCCTACAGGAATAAGGGGGAAAATTACTATAGAGATGAAGAAAGAGATCAATGTTAAGTATGAAAGTGGAGTGCGTGTCTCCGAGCTGGCCAGGTTGTATAGTAAACCCCAATCAACCATTGCTACTATTGTGTCCAACAAAACGGCAATCAAGGAAGCTGTTCTTGCCAAAGGTTCAACTGTGTTTTCGAAACAGAGATCGCAAGTGATGGAAGATGTTGAGAGACTCTTATTGGTATGGATAAATGAAAAACAGATAGCAGGAGATAGCATCTCTCAAGTGATCATAAGTGAAAAGGCTAGGAAGTTGCATGAGGATTTAATTAAAAAAATGCCTGCAACTAGTGATGATGTGAGTGAATTTAAGGCCAGCAAAGGTTGGTTTGAGAGATTTAAGAAGCATAGTGGCATACATAGTGTGATAAGCATGGTGAGGCTGCCAGTTCGGACCACAAACCAGCTGAAAAATATGTGCAGGAATTCAAGGAGTACATAGACAGTGAAGGACTGAAACCTGAACAAGTGTTTAACTGTGATGAAACAGGCCTGTTTTGGAAGAAAATGCCAAGCAGGACCTACATTACTCAGGAGGAAAAGGCACTCCCAGGACATAAGCCTATGAAAGACAGGCTTACTCTGTTGATGTGTTCCAATGCTAGTGGTGATTGCAAAGTGAAGCCTTTATTAGTGTATCACTCAGAAACTCCCAGAGCGTTCAGGCAAAAGAATATTCTCAGGCTAATTTATGTGTGCTGTGGCGGGCAAACAGTAAGGCATGGGTCACTAGGGACTTTTTCTATGACTGGTTACACCAAGCATTTGCCCCCAATGTGAAAGATTACCTAACTGAAAAGAAATTAGACCTTAAGTGCCTCCTGGTGTTAGACAATGCCCCTGGTCATCCTACAGACGTGGCAGAGCGACTTTATGGGGACATGAGCTTCATTAAGGTCAAGTTTTTGCCTCCTAATACCACTCCTCTCCTGCAGCCCATGGACCAGCAGGTTATTGCAAACTTCAAAAAACTGTACACAAAAGCTCTGTTTGAAAGGTGCTTCGTAGTGACCTCAGAAACTCAATTGACTCTAAGAGAGTTTTGGAGAGATCACTTTAATATCCTCAATTGTGTAAACCTTATAGGTAAGGCTTGGGAGGGAGTGACTAAGAGGACCTTGAACTCTGCTTGGAAGAAACTGTGGCCAGAATGTGTAGACCAAAGGGATTTTGAAGGGTTTGAGGCTAACCCTGGGAATCCTATGCCAGTTGAGGAATCCATTGTGGCACTGGGAAAGTCCTTGGGGTTGGAGGTTAGTGGGGAGGATGTGGAAGAGTTGGTGGAGGAGGACAATGAAGAACTAACCACTGATGAGCTGCTAGATCAACTTCATCAGCATGAGGCCAGACCTGAGGAAACTGGTTCGGAGGATGGGAGAGAGAAATTGAAGAAGTTGCCTACTTCAAAGATTAAGGAAATGTGTGGAATGTGGCTTAAAGTGCAAACCTTTTTTGATGACAATCGCCCTAACATAGCTATTGCAAGCCGTGCTGGTGACTATTACACTGACACTGTTGTGAAACACTTTAGGAAAGTCATAAAGGAATGAGAGGTACAGGCCACTATGGACAGATATGTTGTGCGACAGAAGTCCAGTGACTCTGAAGCTGGCCCTAGTGGCATTAAAAGAAGAAGGGAAGTAACCCCAGAAAAGGACTTGACACCTCAAGCCTTAATGGAAGGGGATTCCCCTTCTAAACACTAAGACTCTCTCCTCCTCCCATCCCATCAATCATCACCAGATCTTCAATAAAGGTAAGTGTCATGTAACTGTGCATGCCTTTTTCAGTTTGTGTGTATTAAAATTAATATTTCATGTGGTAAAAAAAAAATTTTTCATACTTTGGGGTGTCTTGCACGGATTAATTTGATTTCCATTATTTCTTATAGGGAAAATTCATTCGCATAACGATAATTTCGCATAACAATGAGCTCTCAGGAACGGATTAATATCATTATGCGGGGGTCCACTGTACTCAAATCGTGCCAAATAAACTCGTGTTAAATAATGGTCTACTGTATTTACACACTGTGCTGGCATGCAGGTACACATTAACCCTTCAACTGTCCACACGTAGATATACGTGCATGTGCACAGCGCTCTGAATGTACATCGACATTTTATTTTTCATTCCTTCAAATTTGGTGCGAAAGGCCTGATTCGCCTAGACATTAAAGAATGGGTCTGTGCACTCAGTGTGCGCACATGAAAAAAATCGGGGATCACTTAGTACCTTGAGGGAGCACCAGTTCAATTGAGCACCAGCTAGAGCAAATAGCATGACAAACACCAGTGATTCACTGATGCATGTCATATTAACACTCACATTTGAAGAGGAAAGTAAAAATAGGTTAGATAAATACATGAGTGGGTGTGGGTGGGTGTGAGTCAGATCTGACTAGCTTGTGCTACTAGGTCAGATGCTGTGCTCCTTCCTTCAGTGGATGTGACCTGACTATGTGGGTTATTGGTCTAAGTGAGGGGGGGGGTTGACATGAACCTGCCTTGCATGGGTCAGTAGGCCTGGTGCAGTGTTCCTTTTTTCTTATGTTCTTATGTATTTGGCTGGCTGGCTGGCTTTGGCTGTCTCTGTCTGTATCTGTCTATATCTCTGTCTATCTATATCTCTGTCTGTCTATATCTCTGTCTCTCTGTCTATATCATTGTCTATCTGTATCTCTGTCTATATCTCTGTCTCTCACATGTACTCATAATTACAGTTATTATACATGATGTAAATTACCTAGGATAACCCAAATTTCCAGGCCAAGTGCTATACAGTGTTTGTAGATATAAAACATAAATAAACATGATAGGCTAGATAAATACATGAGTGGGTGTGGGTGGATGTGAGTTGGACCTGAGTAGCTTGTGCTACTAGGTCTGATGCCGTGCTCTTTCCTTAAGTGGAAGTGACCAGACTTGGTGGATCACTGGGCTCATCTGGGGGGGGGGAGGGGGACATGGACCTGCTCTGCATGGGTCAGTAGGCCTGTTGCAGTGTTCCTTCTTTCTTATGATGCAAATAATAGAAGTGCAACTTGCTCAGCAATCAGGGAGCGGCCCATACACCACAAACCAACAGGTTTACTAGCCGCTCCCTGAGACAGAGACAAGTAGATGGAAAGACAGACAGACACACACACACACAGACAGAAAGATAAGCAGAACTAGACAGACAGATAAGAAGAGCTTGACAGACATAGACAGACAGACAGATAGATGTACAGATAGACAAATAGACAGATGTACAGATAGACAGACAGATAGATGTACAGACAGATAGATGTACAGATAGACAGACTGACAAACAGACATACAGAGACATGTTTGTGTGCAAGAGCAAAAACATATAAAGGCAAGGTTCCCCCCTCCAGCAGGGCACATTCATCAAATGTCACTTATCTGACCCTTGTCATAACACCATTATTCAAGGAGTTTCATACTCCAGCGTGTCATAGCCAATCTTTGTTCTGACACTAATATTATGTACTGAAATAGTACTCAAATTGTAACAATCACACTGACAGGTAAACATTTTCACCTGCCCAGGAAATATATACAAAGTATTTATAGGTCCCGGCAATGTTTTAATGTTCACCTGTCAGTGTGACTGTTACAATTTGAGTGCTATTTCAGTACATAATATTAGTGTCAGAACAAAGTGGCTATGAAATAACAAGAACTATTATAAATTGTAATTATCAGAACATAAAAATTATATAAATTAACCCTTTGACTGTCGAAAGGCCCAATCCTGAAGTGTCTCCTGGTGTCGCAAAATATTCTAAAAAAAAAAAATTATTTTTTCTTATGAAAATGTTAAGATTATTTTTCTGATTGTTTTAGTCCCCCCAAAAAAATTTTCCCATCAGTACTTACCGAGATATAGAGGCATGAAGTTTGCAGAAAATGAGCAGCATATGGTAACAGCGGCGACTGCCGCTCACCGGTAAACTTTGGTTTACTTGTATTTGAAGGTTTGTTGTTTTTTTCACTATTTTATTTTTTCACAGAACTTATGTGGCCTATGAGACCAAAGTATGGTGCAATGTACATATATACACTCGTTGTATACAACACAATAAGCACACAAACATAATTATCAATATATTGTTTACAAAACTTGTTTACAAAAACAAACAATACAAAAAATTGTTTATTACTGTTGTTCTATAATATATATACCAATGTATAGTCACCGAACATACTCCTAGAAGTTCTGCAGCTTGTGGAACTCTGTGAAACATGGTGTCATACACAATGGTGTTTTACACTCCTCACACATAAAACCAGTGTGTGTGCATTTTTGTGGAAGTTTTTTTTTATGTGCAAAGACAAAATACCTCGTCTGAGCAGTTTTCTTCAAAGTATTAGCAGGCAGTTGTGTTATGTAGCTATCCTAGGTAAATGGTTGTGCGTCATCATTCCTTCCTTCCTAATTTCCTTCATTCCTTTCCTACCTGGAGGCTACCTGGAGGGCATTCCACCTCTATTCCTACATTCCTTCATCTGTCCTTCCTTACTTTTTTCCTTCCTTTCATCTAGTCCTTCCTTCATTCCTGCCTTCCCTTCTTGCTTCTTGTTTCTATAATATATATACACATATGTAGCCAATAGATATTTTCAAAAAACTGCTATTATCACCATTCAGCAAGCTTGTCTTGGGTGCGAGTGTGTGGCTTATAATTGTTTTGAGTCAGGAGTGGGCAGCTGTCAAAATGATATATTGTCTCATTACTCACTCCCCCTACCGCCTGTCAAAACAATGGGGTCTGATGCTCCTTCACCTCCATTCTATCTAATTATCTTTCTCCCTCATTCTATCTCTTTCAATCTGTCTCTCTCTTTCTCTCTGTCTGTCTATCTCTGTCTCACAGGTACACATAAATACAAGCATACATATTGTAAATTACCTAGGATAACCCAAAAAATCCAGACAGAGTGCTATACTCTGCTTGAAGATGTGAGTAAACATGATGATGACACAGTTTTGTGGCTCTCTCTGAGACAGAGCTAGATGGATAGACAGGGAGCTTGGCAGACAGACAAATAGACAGACAGACAGATGTTTGTTCGTCTTCTTCTTCCTCTTATCTTTCTTCTTCTCCTTCTCCTTCTTCTTCTTCTTCTCCTTCTTCTTCTTCTCCTTCTTCTCTTTCTTCTTCTCCTTCTCCTTCTTTTTCTTCTCCTTCTCCTTCTTCTTCTCCTTCTTCTCCTTCTCATCCTCCTTCTCCTCCTCCTCCTTCTTCTTCTTCTCCTCCTCCTGGCTCTAAGACAGAGAGCTAGACAGATAGACAGCTGCCCCCCTCCCCCCACCCTCGTTTACGCTCATCAAAGGTCAGCTCTTATCAGATGTTATCTCCCCTTATCTTGTCACTGTTATGGGGTGAACTGTTTTCCAGGTATTATTATTATTATTATTATTATTATTATTATTATTATTCCTCTTCTTCCTCTTCTTCCTCTTCTTCCTCCTCTTCCTCTTCTTCTTCTTCTTCTTCCTCCTCCTCCTCCTCCTCCTCCTTCCTCCTCCTCCCTCCTTCCTCCTCCTTCCTCCTCCTCCCTCCTTCCTCCTCCTTCCTCCTTCTCCCTCCTTCCTCCTTCCTCCTCCTCCCTCCTTCCTCCTCCTCCTCCTTCCTCCTCTTTCCTTCCTCTTCCTCCTTCCTTCCTTCCTTCCTTCCTCCTCTTCTTCCTCCTCCTCTTCTTCCTCCTCCCCCTCTTCTTCCTCCTCCTTCTCTTCTTCCTAATCCTCCGCCTCCTCCTCCTCCTCCATTGCTTTTGGTCTCAAACTCCTCGAAATCATGAAATTGATCTTCACTGACACTTCCATCTGTGTTAGAGCATCACTTGGGAAGAGAAGAGTCCCAGATTTGCTGGGGAGTCACATATTTCTTACCGCTAGACATGCTGAAAAAGGACGACTGAAATGGCATTCCCACAATGCACCACTGGCTCCCCAATTTTTTTTATATGGTGCACACTGACCATGGAGACCCATTCTCTCACATGTGGGCCTACCAGCTTTCTCCTGCTTGATTTGAAGCCGCTAGAATTTATGCGTATAGATACGTCAAACACGGTATCTCCTATGATGTATATATACGACCGCGACAGTCAAAGGGTTAAAATAAAAACGAGAAAAAAGGTAAATCAACAACACTTCTGCAAGCAGCAGGACTGGACGTTGCCGTCAGGTGAGCATCCAGAGCCAACTTCATGGTCTTATATCTCGGTAAGTACTGGTCCTAATTTTTTTTTTTTTTGGGTCTTATACCACACAGAAAATTGCCCTCTTTAATTTAAAAACAAAATACAATTTTTTTATTTTTCAAAATATTCGGAGTGCCACGCAGGTGAACGTAGATCTATGTTTGGACAGTTTAAGGGTTAAAATCACTATGTGTGTGTCTCTACTCTTGATGCTATATTATTATAATACATTTAATCTCTTGGGCGCATTAGCCCTTTGACTGTCGCAATCCCCAATCCTAAAGTGTCACCGTGTCACAAAATTTTCAAAAAAAAAAAAATTATTTTTATTATGAAATGATGGAGAATCTTTTCCTAATGTTAATGGCACCAAAAGTATGAAATTTGATGGAAAACTTACAGAATTATGTTCTCGCAAAGTTAGCTATCCCGACGATGCTTACGTATTGGTGATTTCACCCACTTTGAGCCCTATTTTTGGCCAATTCCAATGTTCCAGTCCACCAAACTCATAGCTATTTCTTTAGAACTCCATTTGTTCTATCAATTGAATACAAGAGACCATCCATTAGCGATTTCAACTACCCAATAAAGTGGTCAGAAATTGGTAATTTGTCCAATTTCAAGCAAATTAAAAAATGCCAATTTCAAAATAAGGTCCAGAATGAACAATGCAGACATTCCTGGAACTAAAATAACATTTTCTCTGTTCATCAGTCACATCTCCAAGCTCCACTTATATTATTCCTGCTTTCTATTTTTAATTTTTATTCACATAAAAAACAAGATTTACTGTTTTGTAGACTATTGCATTATTGTAATAATTTTATAAATAATGTCAACCCATTCATGACTGCGTATAAGAATGGCTAATCACACACTTATTAGAAAATGGCGTCATTTGTTTACTTTTGAACATCGGCAAAAATTGAACATTTCTGCTACTTTGAACTCAATTTCAAGGTTCTTTTCATAGTGAAACCAATCAAAATCATCTCTATTTCTGTAATATGTCATCCATTCTATCAAATGTGACCAAGAAAACGAGAATACGACCATAAATACTATAAGAAAATACACCTCAAATTGGGCGTTTTAATCAAAAAACATGATTAGAGTTTCTTTTCTTATTAAGCACTGTGTGCTGCAGGATTCTTTTATAAGAACATAAGAACATAAGAAAGGAGGATCACTGCTGCAGGCCTGTTGGCCAATACTAGGCAGGTCCTTTACAATCCCTCCCACTAACAAAACATTTGCCCAACCCAATTTTCAATGCTACCCAAGAATAAGGTCTGATAACTCTATCCACTCATTTGCAAGTCCCACTCAAATCCAACCCCTCTCACTCATATATTTATCCAACCTAAATTTGAAACTTCCCAAAGTCCTAGCCTCAATAACCCAACTAGGTAGACTGTTCCACTCATCAACTACCCTATTTCCAAACCAATACTTTCCTATGTCCTTTCTAAATCTAAACTTGTCTAATTTAAATCCATTACTGCGGGTTCTCTCTTGGAGAGATATCCTCAAGACCTTATTAATATCCCCTTTATTAATACCCATCTTCCACTTACACACTTCTATCATGTCTCCCCTCATTCTTCGTCTAACAAGTGAATGTAATTTAAGAGTCTTCAATCTTTCTTCATAAGGAAGATTTCTAATGCTATGTATTAATTTAGTCATTCCACGCTGAATGTTTTCTAACAAATTTATGTCCATTTTGTAATATGGAGACCAGAACTGAGCTGCATAATCTAGGTGAGGCCTTACTAATGATGTATAAAGCTGCAGTATAACCTTTGGACCTCTGTTGCTTACACTTCTTGATATAAATCCCAATAATCTATTTGCCTTGTTACGTACGGTTAGGCATTGCTCTCTTGGTTTAAGGTTGCTGCTCACCATAACCCCCAAGTCCTTTTCGCAATCTGTATGGCTAAGTTCAACATTATTTAACTTATAAGTGCTAGGGTTATGGACACTCCCGAGATTCAGAACCTTGCATTTATCTATACTGAACAGCATTTGCCACTTTTCTGACCAAGAATATAGTTTATCTAAATCCTCCTAAAGTTTCCTAACATCTACGTTTGAATCAATTATCCTATCTTTGTGTCATCAGCGAATTTGCTCATATCACTAGTAATACCCTCATCAAGGTCATTGATGTATACAGTGGACCCCCGCATAGCGAACTTAATCCGTGCAAGAGGGCTGGTCGTTATGCGAAATGTTCGCTATGCGAATTAATTTTCCCCATAAGAAATAATGGAAATAAAATTAATCCGTGCAAGACACCCAAAAGTATGAAAAAAATTTTTTTTTACCACAAAAAAATGTTAATTTTAGTACACACAAACTGAAAAAGGCATGCACAATTACATGACACTTACTTTTATTGAAGATCTGGTGATGATTGATGGGATGGGAGGAGGGGAGAGAGAGTGTTAGTGTTTAGAAGGGGAATCCCCTTCCATTAGGACTTGAGGTAGCAAGTCCTTTTCTGGGGTTACTTCTCTTCTTCTTTTAATGCCACTAGGACCAGCTTGAGAGTCACTGGATCTCTGTCGCACAACAAATCTGTCCATAGAGCTCTGGACCTCCCGTTCCTTCAAGACTTTCCTAAAATGGGCCATAACATTGTCATTGAAATAGTCACCAGCACGGCTTGCAACAGCTGTGTCAGGGTGATTTTCATCCATAAAGGTTTGCAGTTCAACCCACTGTGCACACATTTCCTTAATTTTTGAAGTAGGCACAATGGATTCCACAACTGGCATAGGCTTCTCAGGGTTAGCCCCAAACCCTTCAAAATCTTTCTTAATTTCCATACTAATTCTCACCCTTTTTACCACAGGGTTGGCACTAGAAGCTTTCTTGGGGCCCATGGTCACTTATTTTCCAGAAACAGCACCGAAAACACTGTAATAATACGAAATATTCCGAGTGTATGCTTGAATGTTACCGCGGAGGCTGGCTGGTAAACAATGGGACGGGCGGCACATGTGAGGCTGGCTGAGGCCGCACATTGGACGCGTCTCGGACGAAGGTCGCTGAGCGGGTTTTTGTCCACTATGCGGGGCAAAATTTTAGCGAACAAAGCGTTCGCTATGCGGATTGTTCGCTATGCAAGGCGTTCGCTATGCGGGGGTCCACTGTATTATAAACACTCCCGGGCCTGTGTTGTTATGGGGCACACACTGACCACACAGACCCAGTCGCTCACATGTGGGCCTACCAGCTTTCTCCCACTCGATTGGAAGCCACTAGAATTTTGGAGTATAAATACAGTGAACCCCCGAATTTCGTAGTCGTCGGATATTGCAATATTCAGAAATAGTAACTTTTTTCATCAAAATATTGGTTCGGTGATCATCATTGAGCTTGGTAATAGTCATTCATCCCGAACGAGTCCGCATGGCAACAGTGGCCCGACACTCAGTGTGCCATTGTTTATCTGCCAGTGAGCATGATCCCACGCATTCATACGATACATGCTATGTACTATTTCTTGTCTAGTTTTAAGTAGTTACTATATACAGTGGACCCCCGACTTACGATGGCCTCAACCTACGATAAAACCGACTTACGATGCTTGTCAGCGTAAAAATTTGACCCTGACCTATGTTCAAAAACTCGACTTACATCATTCATCCTGAACGTGGCCGTCTTGTCCGTCTGGCCTGAGCACCTCAGCTGAGCTAGTGTGACATTGTTTACAAGCCAGGGCGGACGGTTGCACACATACATTCGATAAATTTTGTATTATTCCAGTGTTTTTAGTGCTTGTAACTGCTAAATAAGCTACCTGGGCTTATTGAGAATGCCGAGAAACAATTAGCCCCAGAGGGTTACCCACCCAGGATAACCCAAGAAAATCAGTGTGTCATCGAGGACTGTCTAACTTATTTCCACTGGGGTCCTTAATCTTGTCCCCCAGGATGCGACCCACACCAGTCGATTAATAAGGCCTGTTCTGGAAGAAAATGCCAAATAGGACCTACATTACTCAGGAGGAAAAGGCACTCCCAGGACACAAACAGTGTCTAATCATTCATCAGCACATCTTCAATAATGGTAAGTGCCATTTATTCTTCATTTAGTACACTAGTACATGCACAATATATATTGTACATGTATCCTTCTTTCTGTGTATAGGAAAATGTATATTTCATTTTTTTTTTTTTTTATTATCACACCGGCCGATTCCCACCAAGGCAGGGTGGCCCGAAAAAGAAAAACTTTCACCATCATTCACTCCATCACTGTCTTGCCAGAAGGGTGCTTTACACTACAGTTTTTAAACTGCAACATTAACACCCCTCCTTCAGAGTGCAGGCACTGTACTTCCCATCTCCAGGACTCAAGTCCGGCCTGCCGGTTTCCCTGAATCCCTTCATAAATGTTACTTTGCTCACACTCCAACAGCACGTCAAGTATTAAAAACCATTTGTCTCCATTCACTCCTATCAAACACGCTCACGCATGCCTGCTGGAAGTCCAAGCCCCTCGCACACAAAACCTCCTTTACCCCCTCCCTCCAACCCTTCCTAGGCCGACCCCTACCCCGCCTTCCTTCCACTACAGACTGATACACTCTTGAAGTCATTCTGTTTCGCTCCATTCTCTCTACATGTCCGAACCACCTCAACAACCCTTCCTCAGCCCTCTGGACAACAGTTTTGGTAATCCCGCACCTCCTCCTAACTTCCAAACTACGAATTCTCTGCATTATATTCACACCACACATTGCCCTCAGACATGACATCTCCACTGCCTCCAGCCTTCTCCTCGCTGCAACATTCATCACCCACGCTTCACACCCATATAAGAGCGTTGGTAAAACTATACTCTCATACATTCCCCTCTTTGCCTCCAAGGACAAAGTTCTTTGTCTCCACAGACTCCTAAGTGCACCACTCACTCTTTTTCCCTCATCAATTCTATGATTCACCTCATCTTTCATAGACCCATCCGCTGACACGTCCACTCCCAAATATCTGAATACGTTCACCTCCTCCATACTCTCTCCCTCCAATCTGATATTCAATCTTTCATCACCTAATCTTTTTGTTATCCTCATAACCTTACTCTTTCCTGTATTCACCTTTAATTTTCTTCTTTTGCACACCCTACCAAATTCATCCACCAATCTCTGCAACTTCTCTTCAGAATCTCCCAAGAGCACAGTGTCATCAGCAAAGAGCAGCTGTGACAACTCCCACTTTGTGTGTGATTCTTTATCTTTTAACTCCACGCCTCTTGCCAAGACCCTCGCATTTACTTCTCTTACAACCCCATCTATAAATATATTAAACAACCACGGTGACATCACACATCCTTGTCTAAGGCCTACTTTTACTGGGAAAAAATTTCCCTCTTTCCTACATACTCTAACTTGAGCCTCACTATCCTCGTAAAAACTCTTCACTGCTTTCAGTAACCTACCTCCTACACCATACACTTGCAACATCTGCCACATTGCCCCCCTATCCACCCTGTCATACGCCTTTTCCAAATCCATAAATGCCACAAAGACCTCTTTAGCCTTATCTAAATACTGTTCACTTATATGTTTCACTGTAAACACCTGGTCCACACACCCCCTACCTTTCCTAAAGCCTCCTTGTTCATCTGCTATCCTATTCTCCGTCTTACTCTTAATTCTTTCAATTATAACTCTACCATACACTTTACCAGGTACACTCAACAGACTTATCCCCCTATAATTTTTGCACTCTCTTTTATCCCCTTTGCCTTTATACAAAGGAACTATGCATGCTCTCTGCCAATCCCTAGGTACCTTACCCTCTTCCATACATTTATTAAATAATTGCACCAACCACTCCAAAACTATATCCCCACCTGCTTTTAACATTACTATCTTTATCCCATCAATCCCGGCTGCCTTACCCCCTTTCATTTTACCTACTGCCTCACGAACTTCCCCCACACTCACAACTGGCTCTTCCTCACTCCTACCATATTTCATATGGTAAAAAAAAATTTTCATACTTTTGGGTGTCTTGAACGGATTAATTTGATTTCCATTATTTCTTAGGGGAAAATTAATTTGACTTACGATAATTTCGTCTTACGATGTGCTCTCTGGAACGGATTAATATCATAAGTTGGGGGTCCACTATGTTAGGATTAGTCTGCCTGAAATGCCCTGGCATGATAGTGGCTTTCTTTGTACTTAGCAAATCTAAATTGTAATTACACATTGTAACCTTTACAAAGAAATAGGGAGAGGTACTCCCTCTACAGAGGAACAAAAAGAATTACAGATTTTCTAAAAAGCTATACTTTCTGAAGAACAGGAAGCAGTACCCATTAGAGAAATAGAAAAACTTGAGCTCAAAATGAATGCATCATACAGAATCTAGGAGACATGAGGTAAAAAGCCATTTATGAATATGAAAAAAAAAATTCTCAGATGCAAAAATCATGATACAACTCAGTATTCAGCAAGCTATTAACCCTTTCAGTGACAGTCCCGTTGTATCATGGCTTTGAAGCCAGTGTTGGTCCCAGTGGCAGCGGCAACAGGAACCTTGTCCTCTATTTTTACTTCTACCTGAGGTTCCCAGCAGCCCAGTGATGTCCTAATCAAGACCCGCATAACACTAACATGTGTGGATACCCAGAATGATATAAAGCAACTGCAGAAATCACCCAAAAGTTCACAAATTTACCAACTAATAGGACTCGTACTAGCAACTCCTACCCCGCTGCCACTGAAGTGATACTCTACAACATTCACCCATCACCCATTGCCTACTATTCACCCGAAGCCACAGCCAATGGACAAGGGTCAGAACAATAAAAGAAGATCCAGTAACCAGCTAAGGACTCCTAACATCAAAGGTGAGAGCAGTAATAACACGAGGAAAACTTGTGGTACTGCCAGCCAGGACACAACCCTCATCATCCACCGGCATCACCACAACACACGACAGACAACAACAAACATGGCCGCCGCTACAGTCCAAGATAACTCCTTCCCAGTATTTGATGTCAAGAAGATCACCGACCCAGAAATAGCTAAACTCTTTATGATTCAGAACCAAACGATCACCAAACTAACTCAAGAAATGCAGGAACTAAAGGCTAGCAATGCAGATTACCTCAACAAGATCACTGCTTTAAAACATAAATTAGACACTCTAGAACAACAAAGCAACACCCACACCCGGTCCCTAGACACCATCAACACTCTAAAAGACCAAGTCACCCTACTTACTACCAACATTACAGAGGAAAGATCAAGAGTGGACCAACAACTTGCCAATGTCATAACCAACTTCCAAGACCATAATGACCAACAGCAGCTATCTGACATTGTTGTAGTTAACAGCAAACATCTCCCACCCACAGTCACCCAAGAGACCTGCATGGAGACCACCCTACAGCTTATCAAGGACCACCTTCGCCTTAACATACGTAGTGATGACCTAAAGGATTGCAAACTGATGGGCTACCAAGCAGGTAAAAAAACAGTGCTGTTAAAATTCCAAACTAGCCTACAAAGAAACAACCTACTAAAAACATCTATTTCTATGAAAACTGATGTTTACGTCAATGAGTGCCTTACCAAAACAAGACAAAACCTTCTTTATCGGCTAAGAAAATTGCGCTATGCCCAAAAAATCCACCAGTGCTTTGTGAGGGATGGAAAAATAGCAGTTAGGAAACAGCCCACTGGGAAGAGATACTTCATCTCCATAGAACATGACCTTAAAACATTCCTAAGTGAGGCTGGACTAACAGAATCAGAGTAAAGTGCAGATAATACCCATAGTCCACCGTTAGTGTTATATTGTCATAAATTTGTGCCCCCCTAAAATTCTAATACCCCAACTACTTTTGATTGTCATTGTTGTATTCAACGACCATTCTACCTCATAGTCTTAATTGTGTTTAATATCTACAGAATCTATCTCCTTTTTTACAACTTACCACATCACTGTTCCATCTTATTTTATTATAAACTAACCATAACTTGTCTTCAATAATTCTACCTCAATTCTATACTCAATTGCCCAATTTTATTCTAAATCCCTATTATTGCCCAATTTTACTTGAAACTATATTGATCAAACTTATTGTAAACTTCTTTTATTGACCATTTTCATTCCATACATTTTTAAACTAGTATTTTCAACTACAACTTTTATATTATCCTGTCTACCATCTTACTAGCATATTATAACCAAGTCATTGCCATTTTTATTTTTATCCTGTCAATTTAAAATCTAATTATACTCTAATTCTTGTAAACAACTTATATAAGACCTTAGTGCAATTACAACTGAGAGTCTTGTTCCTTTATTATATTATTAGATTAATCACAGTTTTACTCTAGCTCATTCTAGCTCAATACATAGTCAATACCAAATTCACTATACTAGACCATAGTGCAATTACTAGTGAGAGACTGGTGTTATTTGTAATGTGTATTTTTATATTATTAGACTAAACCTAGTTGTACTATAGCTCTTTCTAGCTCAATACATAGTCAATACCAAATTCACTATATTAGACCATAGTGCAATTACTAGTGAGAGACTGGTGCTATTTTTAATTTGTATTTTTATATTATTAGATTAAATTCAGTTGTACCATAGCTCATTCTAACTCAATACATAGTCAATACCAAATTCACTATATTAGACCATAGTGCAATTACTAGTGAGAGACTAGTGCTATTTTTAATTTGTATTTTTATATTATTAGATTAAACCTATTGTACTATAGCTCATTCTAGCTCAAAACATAGACTCCACAAAAGTCATTATTAGACCTTAGTGCAATTACAAGTGAGAGTCTTGTTCTATTTTTAATTTGTATTTTAATATTACTAGTTTATACCTAGTTGTACTTTACTTCATTCCAGCACAACACATAGACAACATCAACTTCATATGTGTAGTAGTGACTATACCCTACATGACCAAAATACTCTATCTATATACTTGTCCAAACTTCCTACCACTACAGATATCAGTACTAGAACTCAACACACAACTCAGGATATAAATAACCATAATTTAAACCTAGAAGATGATTGATCACGTTGACCCTGATCTAAACCTCCATAATCTGACACCCAATCAAAACCTATTGGAAAGTAACTGCCTTTATTACACAGCATAACAAGCCACCACTATCCTAAACAATGCTAAAAGTCTATCAGTACTTAACTACAACATCAGGTCCTTAAGCAAACACTATGATGACCTCCTAGCACTCCTTGAATCACTAAAGACACCCTTCTCCTGCATTATTCTTACTAAGACCTGGCTTAAGCAGGACACAATAGATATCTACCCTCTACCAGGATACACAGCAATTCACAACTGCAGACCAAACCAAGTTGGGGGTGGTATTGCAATCTATTACTCTAACCAATTATCTTGTCTTAGCACCACTTGCTTTAGTGATGAATATGGGGAATACATTTTTGCTAATTTTACTGTAAAAAACCTTAAGACGCCTATAACAATCGGTGCCATTTACCGGATACCTCACACAAACATCCCAAATTTCAGTGAGAAATTAAAGTCACTAATAACAAACAGACAAATGAATAAGCACCACCTTCTCTTAGCTGGAGACTTCAACATCAACCTTGGCTTACTAGATGATCAGCGTGTAACTGATTTCATCAACAATATGAACAACACACTTCTCATACCAACAATAACTAAACCAACCAGGCTCACTGAGACAAGTGCAACCATAATAGACCACATATGGACCAATATACTAGCCCCCCTTAAATCAGGGATAATCACAGATAGCACTACAGACCACTACCCTACCTTCCTCCTGACAAACATTGTAAACCACCACTTGAATACAACAAAGTCTCATTTAGACTCCATGACGAGGCCTCAGTAAGGAAGTTCACAGCTGACCTAGAGACTGTTGATTGGCCTACAGAATTCTCCAAGGCCAATGGTATTGATGACTGGACAGACATTTTTCTTAACAAATTACTTAAGACTATACAACAAACATTGTCCTATAAAAACAAAACAGATCACAAACAAACGGCTTGGTTGCCCATGGCTAACCAGCACCATTCTGAAATCCATTGACAAGAAACACCAATATGAAAAGCAATATAGACAGGGCTTAATACACAAAGATATTCTTAAACACTATTCATCAGCTCTCACCAAAGTAATAAAGAAAGCCAAACAACTATACTACTCCAGTAGATTCACAGACACTAGAGGAAATATAAAAAAGACCTGGAAAACACTCTCTCAGATTCTAGGGACCCACAAACTGAGAAAAACCAAGAATATTGTCCTAACTAAACCTAATGAAACACCACTACATCCCACTGACACAGCTAACAAGATAAACGACTTCTTCTCAACCATAGGATCTAATCTCGCCAGTAAAATCCCACATACCAATGCCCATGCCGGGGACTACCTAGATGGGAATTTCGCTAATTCCTTCTATCTTGCACCAACTGAGCCCATGGAAGTCACTGAGATTATAAAGTCACTTAAAAATAACTCGGGGAATCTGTCTCATGTCCCACCATTACTGTACAAGCAAGCGGCCCATGTCCTCTCGCATGCTATTTCATTACTTTTTAACAAGTCACTAGAGACTAGCACCTTCCCGAAACTACTCAAGATGGCAAGGGTTCCACCAATACATAAAGGTGGTGACCCTACAGACTTAAACAACTATAGGCCAATATCTAACTTACCATTGCTATCCAAAATCTTTGAGAAACTCGTGCACAGGAGACTGTATTCATTTATAACGGCTCAAAACATACTCAACCCCTGCCAATTTGGATTCAGGAAAAATAAAAGCACTAATGATGCAATCATAAAAATGCTAGATCTGCTTTACACAGCATTGGAAAATAAGGAATATCCACTAGGAATTTTTATTGACCTAAGAAAAGCTTTTGACACAGTAGACCACGACATCCTACTCCACAAACTTGATCATTACGGTATAAGAGGCCATGTGCGTGCTTATTTCAAATCTTACATTACTAATAGGTATCAGTACGTCACCATTAAAGACACAGCATCAGCAACACAGCCACTTGATACTGGAGTTCCGCAGGGAAGTGTCCTTGGTCCCCTGCTCTTCCTCATATACATCAATGACCTTCCAAACGTATCCCAACACCTGAAACCCATTCTCTTTGCTGATGACACGACTTATGTCATCTCTCACCCTAATCTTGCCACCCTCAACACCATTGTGAATGAGGAGCTGATTAAAATATCGACTTGGATGACAGCCAATAAACTTACGCTTAACACTGACAAAACCTACTATATTATGTTTGGTAGCAGAGCAGGAGATGCACAAATTAACATTAAGATTGACAACACTCTAATTACCAGAAATAATGGGGGCAAATTCCTAGGCTTATACCTTGACAACAACCTGAATTTCAGCACCCATATCCAGCATATAACCAAAAAAGTATCCAAAACGGTTGGGATCCTCTCCAAGATACGATACTATGTGCCGCAAAATGCCCTTCTCACACTATACCACTCACTTATTTATCCATACCTCGCCTATGCTATTTGTGCTTGGGGATCAACTGCAGCAACACACCTAAAGCCAATAATAACCCAACAAAATGCTTCAGTAAGAATAATCACTAAATCCCATCCCTGGCAACACACCCCCCCACTCTTCATAGACCTAAACTTACTCCCAGTTCAGTACATCCACACTTACTACTGTGCAATCTA
This sequence comes from Cherax quadricarinatus, assembly GCF_038502225.1. Lineage (NCBI taxonomy): Eukaryota > Metazoa > Arthropoda > Malacostraca > Decapoda > Parastacidae > Cherax > Cherax quadricarinatus. The sequence goes on from NC_091373.1 coordinate 21,071,291, forward strand.
CATCTACAGGGCCTTAAACTCAAATATCAACCTTGACCTAAAACGCTTTCTTGATAGTTGTGACAGAACCCACAGGCATAACACCAGACACAAACATCTCTACGACATTCCCGTGTCCGACTAAACCTTTACAAAAATTCAATGTATGTCAAAGGCCCTAAAATCTGGAATACCCTACCTGAGAACTCTAGAACTGCAGACACATTCATCACCTTCAAAACTACCATTAGAAAACATCTTATCTCCCTGATTTACCCGTCAACTAACTACACGAATACCACCTGGTGGTTCACACTTACACTCACTCATTTGACCATAAACAGAAATATTAATCTCAATCTTAAAATAATGAATCCTGTGATACTCCAATACTGAAACTATGTACTGTGCCAAAACAAAAGCATTCACATTGCTAAACTCACAAACTAGTATTTAGTCACTTAGCCATAATATCAACTTACCTCATAATTTGTAATATTTTACAATTAAGAATAAAACCTAAGTCTGCCCGAAATGCCTAGCCCATCTTAGTATGACGCCATGAGCTTAGTTCACTCAGATAAGCTGTGAGCAGTAAATTTGGGCTTAGATATGAGAGAATGGGTTTATGCGGTAAATGTGCACCATATAAAAAATCTTGCAGCTCAGTGCATAATATTTTTCACTTAAAACAGCGACTTTGCAGTGTATTTTCAAATGGTTTATATACTAGTTGTATTCTCTGTTTCTTGGTCTCATTTGATAGAATGGAAGATATATTACAGAAATTGAGTTGATTTTGATTAGTTTCATGACAGAAAGTAGCTTGAAATTGAGCTAAAAGTAGCAGAAATGTTCAATTTTTGAAAATTTTCCAGAGTACACAGATACGTGTCCAACTGGCCAGTCTAATATGCATTTAGGAATGCACTGACATTATTTATACAATTATTACAATAATGCAGTAGTCTTCATAAAAGTAAATTTTCTATGTTTTGTGTGAATAAAAATTCAAAATGAAAAGCAAGTGTAATATAAGAGAGGCCCGAAGACATGACTAAGTAACAGAGGAAATGTTCATTTAGTGCCAGGATTGTCTACATTGTTTATTCTGGACCCTATTTTCAAAATGGCAATTTCAACCTTATACATGTACAGTGGAACCTCAAATTTCGAATGTATCACTTATCGAATGTTTCAAAAAATAGAACCCTTTTTTCGAATTTTGAGTGAAATTGGCCAAATTACCGATTTCTAATCACTTTATCAGGTAGTCGAAATAGATAAATGAGAGGCTTCTTGTACTCATTTGACAGAATAGAAGGAATACTTGCTAAATAGCTATGAGTTTGGTCAACTGGAACAATGGAATTGGCCAAGAATAGTGCGTAAAGTGTGCAAAACTGCCAAATGCGTCAATATTGCTGACACCGCTAACTTTGCAAGAGCGTAATTCCATAAGTTTTCCATCAAATTTCATACTTTTTGTTTCATTACTTTTGGAAAAAGATTTTCTATAATCGCATAAGATAAAATAATTTCTTTATTTTTTTTTTTAAATTCTTCGACCCTGGGAATAAGTTTGCACACTCACTGCTGGGACTCCAAACGTAGATCAGTGTTTCATTTTTCCTGCCTCCAAATTTGGCATGATTGGCCTGAGATGCCTGGTCAGTACAGTATGGGTCTTAACACTTGTGTGTGCAGTATTAAAAAAACCTGGGACCACTTAGTACCTTGTGGGAGCACCAGTTCAATTGAGCACCAGCTAGAGAAAACAGCGTGGCAAACACCAGGGATTCACTGGTGGCTTTGAGATGGATGTGGCCACAAGTGGTTGAGGAAATATCAAAAACCTTGATAATAATCCATGTGCAACATTTGTGCAACATCCTTTCAATACTGATGCCACTGGCAGTGTCATCCTGCCAGAATGTCCTATAACCTTTGCCCTAAGTAAAGGGATATGATTCTGGAACATGTGTAATACGTGGTCAGCAGGCCAGCTGACTGGATGGCTGGCCAGCTGGCTGGCTGACTGGGTGGGTGGATGGGTGGGTGGGTGGGTGGGTGGGTGGGTGGGTGGATGGGTGGGTGGGATTTGGCTGGCTGGTTGACTGGCTGACTTTAGCAGTCTCTATCTCAGTCTGTCTGTATCTATGTGTCTCTGTCTATCCCTGTCTTAGTCTATATCCCTGTCTGTGTCTATATCCCTGTCTTGGTCTGTATCCCTGTCTCGGTATACCTGTCTGTCTGTATCCCTGTCTCTGTTTGTATCAATGTCTTTGTCTGTATCCCTGTCTCTGTTTGTATCAATGTCTTTGTCTGTATCCCTGTCTCTGTTTGTATCAATGTCTCTTACTTTATCCCTTTCTCTGACTGTATCCTTGTCTGTATCTCTGTCTCTCTCTCTGTCTTTCTCTCTCTCTCTCTCTCTCTCTCTCTCTCTCTCTCTCTCTCTCTCTCTCTCTCTCTCTCTCTCTATCTCTATCTCTGTCTCTATCTCTGTCTCTATCTCTGTCTCTATCTCTGTCTCTATCTCTGTCTCTATCTATCTCTATCTCTGTCTCTATCTCACAGGTACACATAACTACAGTTATCATAGTGTAAATTACCTAGGATAACCAAAAAAATCCAGACAAAATGTTATAATGTGCTTGTAGATATAAGGTATAACAAGCATAACTGGCAAGTAATATGCATTTTCACTTGTTCAGGAATCAGACGTGACAACTCTGCATTGTGTGTAATACCTGTTGGTTCATGAGTGGTCTCTCTGTGACAGAAAGAGAAACAAGCAGACAGAGAAACAGGAAAGCCAACATACACAAGCAGACAGAAAGATAAGCAAAGACAGAGATAAACAGAGACAGACAGACATGTTCATGTGTAACAGTGAGAGCAAATAAAGCCAGGTTCACTGGAGCAGTGCATGATCACCAAGTGTCACTCCACTGCTGCACTGTCAGCATTGGAGTGAGACTCGTCTTACACTGTGATTCAAGGAGTTTCATATACTCCAGCGTGTCTAAAATATTGCTGGGACATATAAATACTTGGTATATATTGTCCTTGGAGGCAAAGAGGGGAATGTATGAGAGTATAGTTTTACCAATGCTCTTATATGGGTGTGAAGCATGGGTGATGAATGTTGCAGCGAGGAGGAGGCTGGAGGCAGTGATGTCATGTCTGAGGGCAATGTGTGGTGTGAATATAATGCAGAGAATTCGTAGTTTGGAAGTTAGGAGGAGGTGCGAGATTACCAAAACTATTGTCCAGAGGGCTGAGGAAGGGTTGTTGAGGTGGTTCAGACATGTAGAGAGAATGGAGCGAAACAGAGTGACTTCAAGAGTGTATCAGTCTGTAGTGGAAGGAAGGCGGGGTAGGGGTCGGCCTAGGAAAGGCTGGAGGGAGGGAGTAAAGGAGGTTTTGTGTGCGAGGGGCTTGGACTTCCAGCAGGCATGCATGAGCATGTTTGATAGGAGTGAATGAAGACAAATGGTTTTTAATACTTGACGTGCTGTTGGAGTGTGAGCAAAGTAACATTTATGAAGGGGTTCAGGGAAACCGGCAGGCTGAACTTGAGTCCTGGAGATGGGAAGTACAGTGCCTGCACTCTGAAGGAGGGGTGTTAATGTTGCAGTTTAAAAACTGTAGTGTAAAGCACCCTTCTGGCAAGACAGTGATGGAGTGAATGATGGTGAAAGTTTTTCTTTTTCGGGCCACCCTGCCTTGGTGGGAATCGGCCAGTGTGATAATAAAAAAAAAAAAAAAAAAAAAAAATTCTAGACAATAGTATGTGACTAAAGCAGGTGAAAATGTTCACTTATCAGTGTGTTTGTGACTATTTGATTACTATTTCCGTACCTAATATTAGTGTCAGAACAAAAGTGGCTATAAAATCACAAGGTCTACTACAGCGGACCCCCGGATTTTGTAGTCATCGGATTTCGTAATATTCAGAAATAGTCATGTTTTTTCATCAAAATATTGGCTCGGTAATCGTCATTAAACTCGGTAATAGTCATTCTTCCTGAACGTGTCTGTGTGGCCCAAGCAGCCCGATACACCATTTACAGCCAGTGTACCAATGTTTACCAGCCAATGAGGACGATCTCACACACTCATACAATACATTTCGTGCTATTCCATTCTTTTTAGTGCTTGTAACTGCTAAATAAGCCACTGGGCCCAAAGAAAGCTTCTAGTACTTGGTAAAGAGGGTGAGAAACACTATAGAACTCAAGAAAGACATAATTGCAAAATATGAAAGTGAAGTATGTGTGGCAGAGCTGTACACCAAAGCTGTGTTTCAAAAGTGCTTTGAAGTGAACTCAGACACTGAATTGACCCTAAGAGAGTTCTGGGAAGATCACCTCAATATCCTCCACTGCATAAACCTTATAGGTAAGGCTTGGGAGGGAGTGACTTCCAGGACTTCGAACCCTGCTTGGAGAAAATTGAGGCCATAATGTGTACAAGAGAGGAATTTTGAAGGGTTTGGGGCTGACCCTGAGGAGCCTATGCCAGTTCTGGAAAGTATTGTGGCACTGGGGAATTCCATGGGGTTGGATGTGAGTTTCAAGGATGTGGAAGAGTTGGTGGAGGACCACGATGAAGCTGCAAGAGCTTCATCTGCAACAGCAACAGACCACAGCTCAGGAAGCTGGTTCAGAGGAGGAAGAGAGATGGAGGAAGGTGCCTTCTTCAAAGATTAAGGACATTTGTGCAAAGCTGTTGCAGGACGTGTTGGTAACATGTACAATGACAATGTTGTGCCCCATTTTAGGGAACTGTTAAAGAAACGCCAGATACAGACCTCCCTGGAACACTTTTTTTGAGCAACAGGGGTCCAGTGACTCTCAAACTGGTCCTAGTGCCATTAAAAAACAAAGAAGGGAAGTAAACCCGGAAAAGGACTTGGTACCTGAAGTCTTTATGGAAGGGGATTCCCCTTCCAAACAACAGTACACCTCCATCCTCTCCCCCTCCTCCCGTCTCATCACTCATCAATAAGTCTTCAATAAAGGTAAGTGTCATTTTATTATTGTTTTATTCTGCATGTCTCATTGTTTTCTGTGTAGAGAAATGTATATTTCATGTAAAAATAATATTTTTTTTAATACTTTTGGGTGTCTGGAACAGGTTAATTGGATTTACATTATTTGTTAAGGGGAAAATTAATTCGGAAATCGTCAGATTCAGGTTTAGTCACTATCTCTGCAATGGATTAATTACGAAAACCGGGGGTCCACTGCATCAACTGCAATTATCAGAACATAAAAATTATTTTTATTTTATTAACACACTGGCTAATTCCCACCAAGGCAGGGTGGCCCGAAAAAGAAAAACTTTCACCATCATTCACTCCATCACTGTCTTGCCAGAGGCATGCTTTACACTACAATTTATAAAACTGCAACATTAACACCCCTCCTTCAGAGTGCAGGCACTGTACTTCCCATCTCCAGGACTCAAGTCCGGCCTGCCGGTTTCCCTGAATCCCTTCATAAATGTTACTTTGCTCACACTCCAACAGCACGTCAAGTATTAAAAACCATTTGTCTCCATTCACTCCTATCAAACATGCTCACGCATGCTTGCTGGAAATCCAAGCCCCTTGCACACAAAACCTCCTTTACCCCCTCCCTCCAACCTTTCCTAGGCCGACCCCTACCCCACCTTCCTTCCACTACAGATTGATACACTCTTGAAGTAATTCTGTTTCGTTCCATTCTCTCTACATGTCCGAACCACCTCAACAACCCTTCCTCAGCCCTCTGGACAACAGTTTTGGCAATCCCGCACCTCCTCCTAGCTTCCAAACTACGAATTCTCTGCATTATATTCACACCACACAAGGCCCTCAGACACGACATCTCCACGGCCTCCAGCCTCCTCCTCGCTGCAACATTCATCACCCATGCTTCACACCCATATAAGAGCATTGGTAAAACTATATTCTCATACATTTCCCTCTTTGCTTCCAAGGACAAAGTTCTTTGTCTCCACAGGCTCCTAAGTGCACCGCTCACCCTTTTCCCCTCATCAATTCTATGATTCACCTCATCTTTCATAGACCCATCCGCTGACACGTCCACTCCCAAATATCGGAATACATTCACCTCCTCCATACTCTCTCCCTCCAATCTGATATCCAATCTTTCATCACCTAATCTTTTTGTTATCCTCATAACCTTACTCTTTCCTGTATTCACTTTTAATTTTCTTCTTTTACATACCCTACCAAATTCATCCACCAACCTCTGCAACTTCTCTTCAGAATCTTCCAAGAGCACAGTGTCATCAGCAAAAAGCAACTGTGACAACTCCCACTTTATGTGCGATTCTTTATCTTTTAACTCCACGCCTCTTGCCAAGACCCTCGCATTTACTTCTTACAACCCCATCCATAAATGTATATTGAGCAACCACGGTGACATCACACATCCTTGCCTAAGGCCTACTTTTACTGGGATATAATCTCCCTCTTTCCTACATACTCCAACTTGAGCCTCACTATCCTCGTAAAAACTCTTCACTGCTTTCAGTAGCCTACCTCCTATACCATACACCTGCAACATCTGCCACATTGCCCCCCTATCCACCCTGTCATACGCCTTTTCCAAATCCATAAATGCCACAAAAACCTCTTTATCTTTATCTAAATACTGTTCACTTATATGTCTCACTGTAAACACTTGGTCTACACACCCCCTACCATTCCTAAAGCCTCCTGTTTCATCTGCTATCCTATTCTCCGTCTTACTCTTAATTCTTTCAATAATAACTCTACCATTCACTTTACCAGGTATACTCAACAGACTTTTTTTTTTTTTCAGCAAGTCGGCCGTCTCCCACTGAGGCAGGGTGACCCAAAAAAGAAAGAAAATCCCCAAAAAGAAAATACTTTCATCATCATTCAACACTTTCACCTCACTCACACATTATCACTGTTTTTGGAGAGGTGCTCAGAACACAACAGTTTAGAAGCATATACATATAAAGATACACAACATATCCCTCCAAACTGCTAATATCCCGAAACCCCTCCTTTAGAGTGCAGGCATTGTACTTCCCATTTCCAGGACTCAAGTCTGGCTATATAAAAATAACCAGTTTCCCTGAATCCCTTCACTAAATATTACCCTGCTCACACTCCAACATATCGTCAGGTCCCAAATACCATTCGTCTCCATTCACTTCTATCAAACACGCTCATGCACGCCTGCTGGAAGTCCAAGCCCCTCGCCCACAAAACCTCCCTTATCCCTTCCTTCCAACCTTTTCGAGGACGACCCCTACCCTGCCTTCCTTCTCCTACATTATTTTTTTTTTCTTCTCCAGGTGCATATACGCTTACTATAACCCACTTTTCACATCCAACCTTTATTTTACTCCACATAATCCTTGAATACATTTACAGTGCCTGCACTCTGAAGGAGGGGTGTTAATGTTGCAGTTTAAAAACTGTAGTGTAAAGCACCCTTCTGGCAAGACAGTGATGGAGTGAATGATTGTGAAAGTTTTTCTTTTTCGGGCCACCCTGCCTTGGTGGGAATCGGCCAGTGTGATAATAATAAAAAAAAAAAATAGTCCCTCTTTTCCTGTCATATCTTATCCTTCAATATTATTGCTACTCCTTCTTTAGCTCTAACTCTATTTGAAACCCCTGACCTAATCCCATTTATTCCTCTCCACTGAAACTCTCCCACCCCCTACAGCTTTGTTTCACTTAAAACCAGGACATCCAGCTTCTTCTCATTCATAACATCCAGAATCATCTCTTTCTTATCATTTGCACAACATCCACACACATTCAGACTTCCCACTTTGACAATTTTCTTCTTCTTATTCTTTTTAGTAATCTTTACAGGAAAAGGGGTTACTAGCCCATTGTTCCCGGCATTTTAGTTGACTTTTACAACACGCATGGCTTACGGAGGAAAGATTCTTATTCCACTTCCCCATGGAAGTAAAAGGAAAAGTAATAAGACCAAGAACTATTAAGATAAAATCAAAGAAAACTCAGATGAGTGTGTATAAATAAACATGTACATGTATGTGTATGTGACCTAAGTGTAAGTAGAAGTAGCAAGACGTACCTGCAATCTTGCATATTTATGAGACAGACAAAGGACACCAGCAATCCTACCATCATGTAAAACAATTACAGGCTTTCGTTTTACACTCACTTGGCAGGACGGTAGTACCTCCCTGGGTGGTTGTTGTCTACCAACATACTACCTCTACTCAACAGACTTATCCCCCTATAATTTTTGCACTCTCTTTTGTCCCCTTTGCCTTTATACAAAGGAACTATGCATGCTCTCTGCCAATCCCTAGGTACCTTACCCTCTTCCATACATTTATTAAATAATAGCACCAACCACTCCAAAACTATATCCCCACCTGCTTTTAACATTTCTATCTTTATCCCATCAATCTCAGCTGCCTTACCCCGTTTCATTTTATCTACTGCCTCACGAACTTCCCCCACACTCACAACTGGCTCTTCCTCACTCCTACAAGATGTTATTCCTACTTGCCCTATACACGAAATCACAGCTTCCCTATCTTCATAAACATTTAACAATTCCTCAAAATATTCCCTCCATCTTCCCAATACCTCTGACTCTCCATTTAACAACTCTCCTCTCCTATTTTTAACTGACAAATCCATTTGTTCTCTAGGCTTCCTTAACTTGTTAATCTCACTCCAAAACTTTTTCTTATTTTCAACAAAATTTGTTGACAACATCTCACCCACTCTCTCATAAAAATTATATAGAGTGGGCCCCCGCCTAACGTTGGCATCACATAATGTTAAATCTGCATACCGATACATTTTATTGCTAAAATTTTGCCTTGCATAGCGCTAAAAAACTCACTCAACGCTATTCGTCTGAGACGCGTCTATGTGCGGCCTGAGCCAGCCTCACATGTTCCGCAGGTGGCATTGTTTACAAGCCAGCCTCCACGGTAACATCCAAGCATACAATCGGAACATTTCGTATTATCACAGCGTTTTTGGTGATTTCATCTGCAAAATAAGTAACCATGGGCTCCAAGAAAGCTTCTAGTGCCAACCCTACAGGAATAAGGGTGAGAATTACTATGGAGATGAAGAAAGAGATCATTGCTAAGTATGAAAGTGGAGTATGTGTCTCCGAGCTGGCCAGGTTGTATAGTAAACCCCAATCAACAATCGCTACTATTGTGTCCAAGAAAACGGCAATCAAGGAAGCTGTTCTTGCCAAAGGTGCAACTTTGTTTTCGAAACAGAGATCGCAAGTGATAGAAGATGTTGAGAGACTGTTATTGGTGTGGATAAACGAAAAACAGATAGCAGGAGATAGCATTTCTCAAGCGATCATATGTGAAAAGGCTAGGAAGTTGCATCAGGATTTAATTAGAAAAATGCCTGCAACTAGTGATGATGTGAGTGAATTTAAGGCCAGCAAAGGTTGGTTTGAGAGATTTAAGAAGCGTAGTGGCATACATAGTGTGATAGGGCATGGCGAGGCTGCCAGTTCGGACCACAAAGCAGCTGAAAAATATGTGCAGGAATTCAAGGAGTACATAGACAGTGAAGGACTGAAACCTGAACAGGCCTGTTTTGGAAGAAAATGCCAAGCAGGACCTACATTACTCAGGAGGAAAAGGCACTCCCAGGACATAAGCCTACGAAAGACAGGCTTACTCTGTTAATGTGTGCCAATGCTAGTGATGATTGCAAAGTGAAGCCTTTATTAGTGTGTCACTCTGAAACTCCCAGAGCGTTCAGGCAAATGAATATCCTCAAGGCTAATTTGTGTGTGCTGTGGAGGGCAAACAGTAAGGCATGGGTCACTAGGGACTTTTCTATGACTGGTTACACCAAGCATTTGCCCCCACTGTGAAAAATTACCTAATTGAAAATAAATTAGACCTTAAGTGCCTCCTGGTGTTAGACAATGCCCCTGATCATCCTACAGACTTGGCAGAGCAACTTTGTGGGGACATGAGCTTCATTAAGGTCAAGTTTTTGCCTCCTAATACCACTCCTCTTCTGCAGCCCATGGACCAGCAGGTCATTTTAAATTTAAAAAAACTGTACACAAAAGCTCTGTTTGAAAGGTGCTTTGTAGTGACCTCAGAAACTCAATTGGCTCTAAGAGAGTTTTGGAGAGATCACTTTAATATCCTTAATTGTGTAAACCTTATAGGTAAGGCTTGGGAGGAAGTGACTAAGAGGACCTTGAACTCTGCTTGGAAGAAACTGTGGCCAGAATGTGTAGACAAAAGGGATTTTGAAGGATTTGAGGCTAACCCTGAGAGGCGTATGCCAGTTGAGGAATCAATTGTGGCATTGGGGAAGTCCTTGGGGTTGGAGGTTAGTGGGGAGGATGTGGAAGAGTTGGTGAAGGAGGACAATGAAGAACTAACCACTGATGAGCTGCTAGATCAATTTCAACAGCAAGAGGCCACACCTGAGGAAACTGCTTTGGAGGAGGGGAGAGAGAAATTGAATAAGTTGCCTACTTCAAAGATTAAGGAAATCTGTGCAAAGTGGATGAAAATCACCCTCAGACAGCTGTTGCAAGCCGTGTTGGCAACCTGTACACTGACAGTGTTGTGAACCACTTTAGGAAAGTCATAAAGGAACGAGAGGTACAGACCTCTATGGACAGATATGTTGTGCGACAGAAGTCCAGTGACTCTGAAGCTGGTCCTAGTGGCATTAAAAGAAGAAGGGAAGTAACCCCAGAAAAGGACTTGACACCTCAAGTCTTAATGGAAGGGGATTCCCCTTCTAAACACTAAGACCATCAACACTCTCCCCTCCTCCCATCCCATCAATCATCAACAGATCTTCAATAAAGGTAAGTGTCATGTAACTGTGCATGTCTTCTTCAGTTTGTGTGTATTAAAAGGAGGAGGGAGGAGGAGGAGGAGTAGGAGGAGTAGGAGGAGAGGGAGGAGTAGGAGGAGGAGGAGGAGGAGGAGGAGGAGGAGGAGGAGTAGGAGGAGGAGGAGGAGTAGGAGGAGGAGGAGGAGGAGGAGGAGGAGGAGGAGGAGGAGGAGGAGGAGGAGGAGGAGGAGTAGGAGGAGGAGGAGGAGGAGGAGGAGGAGGAGGAGGAGGAGGATGATGAGGAGGATGAGTAGGAATAGGAGGAGTAGGATCAGGAGGAGGAGGAGGAGGAGGAGGAGGAGAAGAAGAAGAAGAAGAAGAAGAAGAAGAAGAAGAAGAAGAAGAAGAAGAAGAAGAAGAAGAAGAAGAAGAAGAAGAAGAAGAAAAAGAAAAAAAAAGAAGAAGAAGAAGAAGAAGAAGAAGAAGAAGAAGAAGAAGAAGTACCCTACCTAATAATAATAATGTAATAATATGTTCCTTGAGGCATGAAAACAGTTCACCCCATGACAGTGACAAGATAAGGGGAGATAACATCTGATAAGAGCTGACCTTTGATGAGCGCAACCGCGGGTGGTGGGAGGGGGGCAGCTGTCCATCTGTCAAGAGCCAGGAAGAGGAGGAGGAGGAGGAGGAGGAGGAGGAGGAGGAGGGGAGGAGGAGGAGGAAGCGCCGGAGAAGGAGAAGGAGGAGGCGGAGGAGGAGGAGGAGGAGGAGGAGAAGGAGGAGGAGGAGGAGGGAGAAGATGACGACAAACAAACATTTGTCTGTCTGTCTATTTGTCTGTCTGCCAAACTCCCTGTCTATCCGTCTAGCTCTGTCTCAGAGAGAGCCACAAGACTGTGTCATCATCACGCTTTACTCACATCTTCAAGCAGAGTATAGCACTTTGGTCTGGATTTTTTGGGTTATCCTAGGTAATTTACACTATGTATAGTTGTATTTATGTGTACCTGTGAGGACAGAGATAGACAGAGAGAGAGAAAGAGAGACAGATTGAAAGAGATAGAATGAGGGAGAAAGATAATTAGATAGAATGGAGGGGGGAAGCAGCATCCGACCCCATTGTTTTTGACAGCGGTAGGGGAGTGAGTAATGAGACAATATGTCATTTTGACAGCTGCCGACTCCTGACTCAAAACAATTATAAGCCACACACTCGCACACAAGACAAGCTTGCTGAAGGGTGATAATAGCAGTTTTATGAAAGTATCTAGTGACTATATATGTGTATATATATTATAGAAACCAGAAGCAAGAAGGGAAGGCAAGAATGAAGGAAGGACTTGATGAAAGGAAGGAAAAAAGTAATGAAGGACAGATGAAGGAATGTAGGAAGAGAGGTGGAATGCCCTCCAGGTAGCCTCCAGGTAGGAAAGGAATGAAGGAAATTAGGAAGGAATGATGACACACGACCATTTACCTAGGATAACTACATAACACAACTGCCTGCTAATACTTTGAAGAAAAATGCTCAGACGAGGTGTTTTGTCTTTGCACATAAAAAAAAAATCAACAAAAATGCACACACACTGATTTTATGTGTGAGAGTGTAAAACACCATAGTGTATGACACCATGTTTTATGTGTAAGAGTGTAAAACACCACTGTGTATGACACCATGTTTTATGTGTGAGGAGTGTAAAACACCACTGTGTATGACACCATGTTTTATGTGTGAGGAGTGTAAAACACCACTGTGTATGACACCATGTTTTATGTGTGAGGAGTGTAAAACACCACTGAGTATGACACCATGTTTTATGTGTGAGGAGTGTAAAACACCACTGTGTATGACACCATGTTTTATGTGTGAGGAGTGTAAAACACCACCGTGTATGACACCATGTTTTATGTGTAAGAGTGTAAAACACCACTGTGTATGACACCATGTTTTATGTGTGAGAGTGTAAAACACCACTGTGTATGACACCATGTTTTATGTGTGAGAGTGTAAAACACCACTGTATATGACACCATGTTTCACAGAGTTCCACAAGCTGCAGAACTTCTAGGATTAATATTTCATGTGGTAAAAATTTTTTGGGGTTCATACTTTGGGGTGTCAGGAACAGATTAATTTGATTTCCATTATTTCTTATGGGGAAAATTCATTCACCTAACGATAATTTCGCCTAACATTGAGCTCTCAGGAACGGATTAATAGCGTTATGCGAGGGTCCACTGTAATTAAAAAAAAAAAAAAGAGAGAAAAAAAAGGTATATCGGCAACATTTCTGCAAGCAGCAGGACTCCATGTTGCCATCAGGTGAGAATCCAGTGCCAACTTCATGGCCTTATGTCTCAGTAAATACTGACCCTAAAAATTTGTTTTTGGCTTTATTGTACACAGAAAATTGCCCTCTTGGAAAAAAAAAATAAATAAAAATATTTGGACCGCTAGCAGTGCAAACATAGATCTATGTTTGGACAGCTAAGGGGTTAATAAGAGTAATGAATTTTTTTCATGAGACTAAAAACTGTGTCCACATCTCCATAATTTCTGAAATAACCCTATCCCCATTCAACTTCAAAGAAACCACTGACAGCATGCCCATGCACTTTGTTCTAGGCTTAGATTCAATGAAACTCTATATTCATCAAGAATTGCAAGAAACCACTATCTCATGCCTCAACCCCTTGACTGTCGCGGTCGTATATATACGTCATGGGAGATACAGTGTTTGACGTATCTATACGCATAAATTCTAGCGGCTTCAAATCAAGTGGGAGAGGGCTGGTAAGCCTACATGAGAGAGAATGGGTCTCAGTGGTGGGTGTGCACCCTGTGAAAAAAATCTGGAACTCAGCGGTGCATTGTGGGAACGCCATCTTGGTAGTCCATTTTCACCATGCCTCGCAGTAAGAAGTTCCTCACTCCTTGGCGGATTGGAGGTCTTTTGTTCCCAAGTGATAGCTCAAACAGCGATGAAAGTGTCAGTGAAAGTGAATTCCCTGGTTTTGAAGCGGGTGTGACCAAAAAAAGTGCCCAGGATAACATAATTAGTGATGAAAACCCAGATGACCCACAACCTTCCACCTCTGGTGCTGGGCCGGCTCGTTCATGTTCACCTGTACCAGGACGAAAGAGGAAACTATTTGCCCGTGTACAAGACTCAGATGTGAGCAGTGCAAGTGATAGTGATTTCAAGGTTATTGAAAGCAGTTCTAGTTGTGACAGTGAGGGTGAATATTCCCCAGTGAAGTGGCAGTATATATGACGTCGCATGCGGTCTGGTAGTGTGCCATATGCTCTTCCAAGAGGAAGGAGTACATCTCGGAGCACATCCCGTGGCCCTACACCCTACACCACGACCTGATAGTGAAGATGATGATATTGTTACGATGGGTATCAATGATGCAAGTGAGGCAGCAGGCGGTGGTGGTGACAGTGATGGTGGCACGAGTCATGTGACACCAGCAGCGGGCCACGCTACTACCCGCGCTGCTGACTCTGCACAACTACAACCAGCCTCACCCAACCCCACACTCCCACAACAACCACAACCACAACCTGCACAACCACAACCACATTGCAATATCCAGAACCCACCAGCTGACCGCATCTGGGATTGGCAGCAAGATGACGAGTTTGTTCCCAATCCCCATGACTTTGATGGAGGACAAAGTGGAATACAGCCATCATGTACACTTGGGAACAATCCCACTGAACTGGAATGCTTTCAGTTGTTCTTCGATGAACCCCTGATGGACATTATTGTCAGGGAAAGCAACACATACTATGAGTACACCATGGCAAACACTATTCTGTCACCAAGATCATGCCTACACCAGTGGAAGGACACAACTGTGGCAGAGATGTATCTGTTCTTTGCCACAATAATGCTTATGCCACATGTGTATAAGCACAGTGTCAACACATACTGGGCGACAGACCGCCTGATTTCAACCCCTGCTTTCAGTGACATTATACCAGTGAATAGATTTGTGTTACTGTTACATATGTTACACTTTTCAGACAAAACCAGGCCTGACAGAAGTGACAGGTTATATAAGATCAGACGTGTGTTTATGTACCTGAAACAAAAGTGCTGTATGTATTTTTATCCCTTCAGGAAGCTTGTTATTGATGAGTCTTTGATTTTGTTCAAAGGAAGACTCTCATTCAAACAATATATACCAAGCAAGAGGAAACGCTTTGGTATAAAGTTATTTGTTCTGTGTGATTGCAAAACTGGTCTGGTTTTGGATATACAGTGGACCCCCGACTAACGATGAGCTCCCAACTCGACCAATTATGTAAGTGTATTTTTTAAGTGCTTTTGTAGGTGTATTTTTGGGGGTCTGAAACGGACTAATCTAATTCACAATATTCCTTATGGGAACAAATTCGGTCTATAACAGCACCCGAACAGACTTCTGGATTGAAATAATATCGTTAGTCGGGGGTCCACTGTAATTGTGTACACTGGCGGTAAAACATTGGAAGATACCAGAAAGTTACTGGGTATCTCTGGTGATGTGGTTAGAACAATGATGGAGCCATATCTTGGTAAGGGGCATATTTTATATACTGACAACTGGTACACAAGCCCTATACTCAGTGATTTCTTGCGAGTGAACATGACAGATGTGTGTGGCACAGTGCGTGGAAATTGTAAACATATGCCTAGGTTCGATGCTGGCAGTCGTAGAGGTGAAGTGCAGGTGTTTGCTGCCAATGACATAATGGCATTTCGGTGGCTTGACAAACGTGATGTCACACTGCTGACATCAGTTCACCGACACGAAATGGTAGACACTGGCAAGCAGAATAGAGAGACCAATGAACCCATTGTAAAACCTACAGCTGTGATGGATTACAACCTCAATATGCGCTTAGTGGACAAATGTGACATGCAGATTGGGTTTGCTGTGTTCGCAAGAGTTATAAGTGGTACATAAATCTGTTTTTCCATCTTCTTGACATTTCCATGCTGAATGCTTATAATATGTATAAGTTGAAGACCAAGAAGAAACCCAAATATGGTGAATTTTGTTTGTCAGTCATCAGACAAATAATATTCAAGTACCAAGGAACACCTGCAATAGACCAGCGTCAACGAAATTATCAACACATGTCCTCTCGTCTGAGGCCTGGTGATCACTACCCCATACCACTGCCTGCTACTACTGCCAAGAAAAATGCTCAGAAGAGGTGTTTTGTCTGTGGACATACCACAAAATGCCCACAAAAACGCAGACACTCGTTTTATGTGTGAGGAGTGTAAAACACCATTGTGCTTATACCCATGTTTCAAAGAATTCCACAAGCTGCAGCAGTTCTAGAAAAGTGTCCAGTGATTGTACATATGTATATATATTATAGAACAACCGTAATAAACATTTTTTTACAGTGTTTGTGTAAACAAGTTTTAGCAACATTATAATGATACGAGTGTTTTTGCTATAATTGTGTTACATTCAACGAGTGTATATTTGAACAGTGCACAATAATTTGGTCTCACAGGCCACAAAAGTTATGTGAAAAAATAAAATAGTGAAAAAAACAAGAAACCATCGAATACAAGTAAATCAAAGTTTGCTGGGTGAGCGGAAGTCGCCGCTGTTGCCGTTCACAGATCATTTTCAGCAAACTTCACGGCTCTATATCTCGGTAAGAACTGATGGGAAAAAATTTTTTGGGGGGGACTAAAACAGTCAGAAAAATAATCTTAACATTTTCATAAGAAAACATAATTTTTTTTTTTCAAATATTTTGCGACACCAGGAGACACTTCAGGATTGGGCCTTTCAACAGTCAAAGGGTTAAACATTACATGTACCTAGTCAAAATCTTCCCAAATTTTTAAGAAGGAAGTGTTAAATACAGTGGACCCCCGCATAACGATCACCTCCGAATGCGACCAATTATGTAAGTGTATTTATGTAAGTGCGTTTGTAAGTGTATGTTTGGGGGTCTGAAATGGACTAATCTACTTCACAATATTCCTCATGGGAACAAATTCGGTCAGTACTGGCACCTGAACATACTTGTGGAGTGAAAAAATATCGTTAACCGGGGGTCCACTGTATATGAATTCACAGGTATTGCAAAGCAAAGGGCAACATTTATTCAGAGCAGTTTGCTCCTGCCTCTCACAGTTACTGAACCATTACAACAGGTTACTGGATACACTGAAAGACAAACAAAATGCATAGGTAGTCTACCCACACTTTGCAAAACCTTCATAAAGTGCAAGCAATAGGAATAATTGGGAAGATGGATATTCAACTTTTAAACTAATCATACTCAAACAATAATAGGGAACAAGGTAATATCAGAGGTTGCAACAGTGAAAAGACCTTTTCTTCAAACCACATTACTAGCCCCCAATTATCTTTCTCACTGTCATATCTAACACAGACAAAAACATAAATCATAGCAAATATCAGTACCCAGTCTATCATAGGGCATTTCTAAGATTCCTGTGACTGTAGCACTCACTACTCCCTCTACACTATTCCATTATTTTACCACTTCTTGAAATAAAGAAAAAACTCCTTTTAGCAGCTTCTTTTCTTTAGTTTACAGTTACAGTGTCTTGTTTTGGTAAATGACAAGGTGAAGAAGTTTGAGTACAACTCTGTGAGTACAGTGGAACCTTGGCACTCGAACTTAATTGGTTCCAGAAGGCTGTTCAAGTGTTCGAGTACAGAACAAATTTTTCCCAACCAGTTTTCCTTTTGGTTGGCTGTTATCACTAACCCTCTTAAGCCCCATGGCAAAACGCCAAAATATGCAAACAGCAAAGTTCTGGTAGGTCGTGTCTGTTTGGGCGAGTGCCGAGCAAATGGTCGACTACTGAGAGATTTGTTTACCAAAGCATTCAAATACCAAATTGTTCAAGTACGGAGCTGTTCAAGTACTGAGATTCCACTGTACTTCATTCTTTATACATAACAAGAATAAGCAAGTAGACAGAAGGAAAGTGACCAACAATGTGCTAGATTGTACATTCAAATTATAGATATAAAAATTGTTGAACTTACATGTCCCTCCAGTCGTTGATGTTTTAACACATTCCTCTGAGGTTTTAGGAAAGGCATCCAAACTCTTCACTATCTGAAGTGCCTTTTTCCTGTGGCGTAACATCTCTGAAAAATAAATGTTATAAGTACAGATGTTCCTGGCTTTATACAGCAGTGGTGTTCAAGGACCATGGCAGCTGTACTGAGATCAGATCCACATAAGAATCTGATATTTGGAAACTGTACTGATCACATATTGTACAACAAATGTACATCACACATAAGGAATGTTAGACCCAAATGGAAATAAGTGATCCTAACAACAATCATGCTGAACAATTCTTTCAACTTGTATTATTCCTGTCATTGTCTGTTATTTAATCATCACATGTACCTTGCTTCATCCTTAATATATCACTAATTATAATTTTTGTATTGAGTTACTAAATACCTCTAATATTTTAAAAACTATGTATTCTTATTCTCATACACTTCTAATCATAATAAAATTTTAGACTGCCCAAAATGCTTTGCATAACAAGGAGCTTTCTATAGTTACACATGTCAGTCACCTCAATTATATAATATATTGTACTCCACTTTAAATATAGAAATAAAGTTTTTTCTTAAATGTTTATTTTGGGATGAATGGGTTATCCTAGGTTAAATTCTACATAATTTATAACAATAATAATAATAACTTAATAAGTAAAACTACTGTAAAAGTTTAAAATTTTGTACAGTGGAACCTCAAATATCGAACTTAATCCATTCCAGAAGCTAGTTCTAAATTCGAAAAATCTGAAAATCAAAGCAATATTTTCCATAAGAAATAATGGAAATACAATTAATCTATTCCAGAAACCCAAAAATATTCACAAAAAAAAATACATTTTATAGAGATTAATTACAGTTTTGCATACACACAACAAATACTATAGCATTCAATTATGTATATAAATATAAAATAACATTTTTACTTACCTTTATTGAAGATTGGTGATGGCATCTGGAAGATAGGGAGGAGGAGAGAGGGAGTTGGGGTTAGTGTTTGGAAGGAGAATCCCCCTCCATGAGGACTTCAGGTAAAGCCCTCTCTGGGGTTACTTCCCTTCTCTGTCTTTTAATGCCACTAGGACCAGCTTGAGAGTCACTGGACCCCTGTCTCACAAAATATCTGTCCACAGTCCTCTGTTTCTGGTGCCTCTTTAACATTTCCCTAAAATGGGACATGGTTCTGTCATTGAACTTGTTGCAAAGATGGCTTGTTTCAGCTTGCTCAGAGTGGTACTTCTCCACAAGCATTTGAACATCATTCCACTTGGCACAAATCTCCTTAATCTTTGAAGAAGGCACCTCATCCACTCCCTCTTCCTCCTCCTCTGAAGCAAGGTCCTCAGCTGTGGTCTGATACTGCTCCAGATGAAGCTCTTGCAGCTCTTCAGTGGTTAGCTCTTCCCTGTGGTCCTCCACCAACTCTTCCACATCCTCGCCACTCACCTCCAGCCCCAGGGTGTTCCCCAATGCCACAATAGAGTCCACAACAGGCAGAGGGTCAGCTGGGTCAGGGTCAGGGTCAACCTCAAACCATTCGAAATCCCTCTTCTGGACACAATCTGGCCACAATTGTCTCCAAGCAGAGTTCAAAGTCCTGGAAGTCACTCCCTCCCAAACCTTACCTATAAGGCTTATGGAGCTGTAGATACTGAAGTGATTCCCCCAGAACTCTCTTAGGGTCAACTTAGTGTCTGTGGTCACTTCAAAGCACTTTTCAAACACTGCTTTTGTGTAGAGTTTTTTGAAGTTAGAAATGACCTGCTGGTCCATGGGCTGGAGGAGAGGAGTGGTGTTAGGAGGCAAGAACTTCACTTTTATAAAACTGAAGTCCCTAGACAAGAGGTCTAATAAGTTTGGAGGATGAGCAGGAGCATTGTCCATTAACAAGAGGCACTTGAGTGGAAATTTCTTTTCCAGGAGGTATTTCTTCACAGTGGGGCCAAACACTTCATGGACCCACTCCTTGAAAATTTGTCTTGTGACCCATGCCTTATGATTAGCTTTCCACAAGACACATAACTTGTTCTTAAAGACATTGTTTTTCTTAAACACACTGGGATTTTCTGAATGATACACAAGTAAAGGCTTCACTTTAAAATTACCACTAGCATTAGCACAGGACAAAAGAGTAGGCCTGTCTTTCATAGGCTTGTGTCCTGGCAGTGCCTTTTCCTCCTGTGTGATGTAGGTCCTCTTTGGCATTTTCTTCCAAAACAGGCCTGTTTCGTCATAACTGAACACTTGTTGGGGTTTGAATTTTTCAGTGTCTATGTACCCCTTAAACTCTTGTACAAATTTCTCAGCCACCCGTTTGTCTGAACTGGCTGCCTCAGCATGTCTTAAAACACTGTGTATGCCACTATGCTTCTTAAATCTGTCAAACCAGCTTCTGCTGGCCTTACATTCACTATCAGCACTGGTTCCAGGAGTTTTCTGAACCAGATCAACATGCCTTTTCGCAAATAATCGTCTCTGAAACACTATCACCTGCCATCTCTTTATCCTTGATCCACACCAGCAACAACTTCTCAACCTCTTCAACTATTTGTGGTCTTTTTTTGGCTAGCATATTAACACCTTTCGCAACATCAGCTTCCTTGATTTGTTCTTTCTTTGCCAGGATAGAACTGATGGTCGACTTGTTTTTCCCATACATCCTGGCAAGCTCAACAAGTCTCACACCACTCTCATATTTCTGTATTATTTCCTTCTTCACATCTATGGTGTTTCTCACTTTCTTTACCACAGGGGTACCACTAGCAAGTTTCTTTGAGCCCATGGTAGCTTATTTCACAGTCCCACAAGCACTAAACACAATGAAATAATCGTAAAATGTTTAAGTGAGAGCGCAGGTTAGTGTTCACTCAAGCATCAACAAAGCCAGACTGGCTCACGGCGCCTGCACGGGGATGCGGACAGAGTGCGCTGGCGGACAGGTCTGGTACCCGGCGGTCCGAAAATAGGGGTGCATTCGATAATAGGGACAAAG